>NW_017307450.1:166457-171579 GCF_000935625.1 Nanorana parkeri | reverse complement strand
CATGCCGACATCCAGGATAATAACCAACCTCCCTCCTTCCTGATTGGCCGGGATGCCGGCTCAATGCTGATTGGCTGGGAAGCCGACTTCCGAGCCAATCAACATCGAGCTGGCCAAACAGCCGGCTCCATGCTGCTGTTTGGCATCGAGCTGGCCAAGCAACATTGAGCCGAGCAGCGTTTCATTACCCGCGGCCCAGCTTCCTGATTGCCCAGGAAGCCGGCTCCATGCTAGCAGAAGTACCGACCAATCAGCATGGATCCGGCCAAACAGCATGGAGGAGGCTTCGTGGGCAATAGGGAAGCCAGGTGGCAGGTAACGACCCACATCCTGGCTTCCTGATTGGCCGGGAAGCTGGCTCGATGCTGATTGGCTGGGAAGCTGGCTTACAGCTAATCAGCATTGAGCCGGCCAAAGACCATTGAGCCGACTTTCCAGGCAATCAAGAAGCTGGGTGGTGTGTCACTACCCGCCGCCCGCCTTCCTGATTGCCCGGGAAGCCAGCTCCATGCTAGCAGACGTACCGTTATTGGTACTCGGTATCGGCGAGTACGGAAATTTACACGTATGTACACGATACCGAAAAACCTGTATCGGTGCATTCCTAGATAGCATAGAACAAACTACTTCATATTTATGTTACCATGCTGGTTAATAGGAATGCAGTATAATGATGTGGTCAGAACTCACTAGATCTTTGTTAACGTTCCTTAAAAGTATTAATGTTATAAACAGCGCAACTAGAGGAATTTAATATGAAAATACATTAAGAAAATGAAAGCGCTCTCCTTCTCTCTCTCTTTCTGTATATATAATACAAAAGCAAATACCTGTATTAGTCCATATTCATGTTTTAAACATCTGTTCATTTTTACAGGGCCATGAAATCACCTAGTACCACAACCTTGGAAGACACATTTTAACAACCAAATGGATTCTTACAAGCTTCTTGAACCTGCTGAAAAAGCATCTGCCTATTTGTAATACACAAATATTAAGGAACTATAACTACAGTGTATGATGAATACTTTACTATGGCATTTGCTGTGAATACAAATTCCTGTATTCTCTTGATCATATCAGATGTGTCCAATGTTAACATAACAAATAAACATAACAAATAAATAAAAAGCTAAACACAATAGTAAATATATTATTTTAACAATTTACTCATAATAAATACACTCTTGCTTCCATTCACTGAAACTATATCAGGTAATGTAATGATCACTAAGCATCAACATGTTGTAGAATTATTCTGAAGACTTTATTTACTGCATGGGTAATATTTTTCATATATTGGGTTTCTTTCTGGGCTTAGAACTAAACAGAAAAAATAGCTTCAGTCAGCGCTTGCATTAGTCGCTTTCTTACAATACTTCACTGATGTCCACCGTGGAGGTGATTTATGTGTAGCAGGATAGCTTGTCAGCCAGACATCAATCTTTGCAGAATGTCAATCCTTGACAAAGAAAATACATGGAAAGTTTTGAGACCTGAGTCCTATCTATGGCAGCGCTCTCCCGGCTATGATCCAAAAACGGCGAAGGAAGTTTATTTTGGGGTAGTGGGGTATGCAGGGGGGTGTGCAACTTTAGTTTCAGTGTGGACCGGGGTGTCCAACTTGAGAGACAGAACAGACAAAACATAATACGGACGCCATCACCACCTCATCAGCGGCCCTCCAGCAAACCGACGGAGCCAGCACACACTTCGATCAAACCTAGAGGAATCCACATGATCAAGCCCCCACCACAGAGACCCGGACGTCGATGACGGCACACCCATGTGAACCTCATAGAGCATCTGACGTAACAGAAAACCTCCATCAACTCCCCCCCCCCCCGTTCTCAAAGGGTAGTAGCGCTTTAGACTCCGCCATTTATTTTGTCTGTTCAATCCTTGACAAAGACTGACGTTTCAATCGAAATTAGTTAAAAGTAGGGATGTCCAGATACCAAGTACTGTACTTGGTAAAATTACTGATACTTTTCCAGCTCCAAGACTAGACTAGAGAAAAACTAAAAAGTTAGGAGGCAGGTTAAGGAGCATTTGCTACGGGGCTCCTGGAATATGTGTATCCGTTTTAATCTATGATTTGTTATATATATTAGGGATGCAGCAATACCATTTTTTCCAGACCAAGTACCAAGTGCCGATACTTGTCCAAGTACTCACAGATACAATTACTGATACCTTTTTTCTTTAGTGTCATGTGACAGTTTTTCTAAAACAATACAGACTAATGATTTTAGGACAGTGTGGGAGCACCAGGGCCCACTCGCTGCTGCAACCGCTACCACCCTGGTAGTTCTTGTGAAAATGTCAAGTATCTGCACTGGTATCTGAACTGGAATCTGAACATCCCTAGTGAGTAAGTAAGGCTCAGTACAAGGCACTCATTAAAACTGCTCTGATGGTGATTTTTAGAGTTTAAAGGAGAACTATGGGGTTAAGGCTTTTCCCCCTAGTTCTCCTTAGGGTAACGGGAGGACACAAACTAGCGTCCTCCCGTCACCCTAGGCTCAGCTACAGCTTGCGGTATACTGAGACGCCGCAGTATACCGCGAGCTGCTGCTCGCAGTATACTAAGACGCCACAGCTGAAGCGGATCCCGACAATTATGTCTGTATCCGCCCAGCTGCGTGACTCACAGCTGGCTCTGCCTATGTAGAGGCAGAGCCAGCTGTACCCGCCCCGTCCCCCGTCCGTTCCGCCAGTCAGCGCTGGCGGATTGGAGCGGGAAGGGGGGAATCCACCCCCTCCCCTGTCACGGCAGAGAGCTGTGACAGGATTGAGAGGTGAGCGAATGCCGGTATGTGTTCACTCACCTCCCGATCTACTGAGCCGACCTATGACAGTCTCATTGTCACAGGTCGGCTAGAACTATGAGGTGAGTGAAAAGCACTCACCTCATAGTTCTCCTTTAACATCAGATTACAATGAACTCCATTTATTAGTTAGTCTAATCAATGGAGCTGACCAGGTTCAGAAACAGAGTTCCGTTTTGGTGGAACTGATCGTAACAGATTGGGGGTAATCTCACTGACTGCTCATAGTCCTAACATAGTCCGGTAAATTCATGGTTTTCTCCTCCATTTCTCCTCCAGAGGTTTTCTCCTCCGCCAGAGGTTTTCTCCTCCATCGCAAGTTGTGACATTTGATCTGACATGTGTTTTGAACTGCTCCAATCAGGTTGGGATCTGTGCACGGGTCGCCTCCTGATCACAATTGACAGGCGCCCATGTGAAAGGGGCCTTTTAACTGTTGTTAGCATTTTTTTTCTCATTACAAATTAGCTAACTAAATGTGACATTGTGGTCCATTACAGGAGTGAGTTTGGAGCGGTGACTACTTTACAACACACACATACTTGTGTGTCACACATACACGTTGTGTGTCTTAACCAGGGCGCATGTCACATGTCAACAATGCAGGAGCACAAATGGGAGACAGCATAACTGGAATTGCCTAAACAAGGAGCTTTATGGGATAGGCAGATACTCTTTTAGCAAAAGGTGCAGATTAAAAAAGATTGAAAACAACTTTTAAAAGCACATTACCATGTTCAAGTTTATATGACAGACATCCCAACTTTCCCGGACGCTCCGGGAGTCTCCCACTAATGGATAGCGGCTCCCGGCCGCCTGGGAGAGAAACACTTCCTCCTGGAAATGTTTACTCTGCTCGATCTAGGAGAGTAAACCTTTCCCTGTTCTGTTTTTTTTTTCTGACAGCGGGGCCGCTGGCTGTCAGAAAAAAAAAAGCAACCTAGCATAGGAATGCATAGGAAGATTCCTATTGGCTATTTCACTTTGCAATAGCCAATAGCAGACTTGCTATTGCACCCGCCCACTGCTGCTGTCAATCAGCAGAGGGGTACCTGAAGTTCTCCATCAGGTCGACTTCTAGTGATTGACAGCAGCAGAGGGTGGGTGCAGTAGCCAGCTTGCTATTGGATATTGCAAATTGAAATATCCAATAGCAATCTAGCTATGCATTCCTATGCTGGTTTTTTTTTATTCTGACAGGAGCAACTGTCAGAATACAAAAAAAAACAACCCTGCTGATAGCAAAGAAGCTATTGCTTCCCATGCTATCTGCCATCATTTCAGGGGGGTGCTCTCTCCCCCCCCCCACCCGTGGATAGGGGGCAGAAGGCACCTCCCTGAAATGAGAGGGGCACCTCCCTGAAATTGCTTTTTTCAGGTTGAGATCCCTGATATGAGATTATATTGATGTGTTCAGATCTACTTTAATGATACAGTGACATAAATGAAACTTAAGACAGATTTAGTCACCACCACTCGCAATTCCTCCTAGCAAATTTGAAAGTGTAAAAGAACCCTTGCAAAGACAGGTGAATGCATGTTTATCTCAGACACTATAGTAAAGAGAAAATAAAATAGCTAAATGATCACAGGAAATGTTAAATCGGAGAGAAGAGGTCTGTGTGATAACATGCTCTTTCACCAATTGCAAATACTTGTAATTACAAAGCAGCTAACGCCTACAGGATCCCACTGTTGCAAGTCATAATCAAATCTTTTAGCTTTGTTGCAAATATTACTACCATGCTTGTACTTGTTCAATAGGCAGGTGTTTTCCTTCAAGAATTAAGAGACCACAGGTTATAAAGCAGTATAAAAACCGACCAACAGCAGAGTATTTTTAATGAGCAAGACTAAGCCAAGATATACCAGAGATACAGGACACAGTATGTCTATAGATTGGTGTCAGTATGGTTCTGATTCTATGTCCATAGATTGGTGTCAGGTGTGTCCTTGTGGTACTTATTCTGAATCTACAGATTGGTATCAGGTGTGTCTGTATGGTTCTGATTCTGAGTCTACAGATTGGTTTATGATGTGTCAGTATGGTACTGATTCTGTCTCTGCTACATTCCTGCTAGTGGTACTGGTATGGCCTTAAAGGGTAGTTCCACTATCCCAGGTGAATTTGGTAAAATGGAATTACCCCCTACAGCCTGGCCTCCTTCTCAGCAAGAAGTGCTTCTCATTGGTCGGTGAGTGCTCATATTTGCAAGCAAAATGTAAAATACTGAGCGCTGGGCTGCGCTGCCGTGCACAGATCTCATCTTGGTCAGAGCAGTACTGGGCGG
>NW_017307450.1:160134-166428 GCF_000935625.1 Nanorana parkeri | reverse complement strand
TTCATATATATGTGTGTGTGTGGGGGACAGGGGTTTTAATATATATACAGTATATATATAAACAACCCCAGTCTGTGTCCCACCACACACATTTAAAATAATTCCCAGTCCCCCCCTTCCCTACAATGCAATGCAGAGCCCCCTCTCCTGCTTACCTTGTTGCAGGGAGGAGGCTGTGAGGCGGCATGTCGGTCCCTGGTGATTCGGTGAGGTCTGCTGCAGACCTTACCAATCAATCCTGCACAATCCTTTCGGCCAGCGTTCACTGAAAGAGCGCTGGCCGAAACGATCCGAGTGCGGCATAGACTCAGCTACACAGTCTGCATCCGACAGAGATGCAGACCGTGTAGCTGCTCCTGCAAGTCAGGTATGCGGTCCGTGATCGAGTACCTGACTTCTGAGCTGGCTGCGGGTCACAAAGTACCGCAACTGGCCCGCGACCAGGTACATTGAGACCCCGGCATTTTTGCCGCTCCCTTGGAATCTCCCGCCTAAGGCAAACACCTTGTTTGCCTCGCGGCAGATACACCCCTGCCTCTGGGACATCTATGTCTGTACAGTTTTATCTTGCACCTTGCAATGGAGGAAAGAACTGAAAGTGCCGGACCCCATGTCAGTCTATTGGGAATGGGATGTAAGCGGACATGTGTTTATTTACATCAGATTACCCCGGTTCAGCGATACGGATCTTTGATCCGTCTTTCTTTCCAAACGCCCATCTGTTTACACATGGCTACCCATAGACTTACAGTGGGCATCCTATCGGTCCACCTGAAAAACTCACAAGGGGCTTAAGGGAAAGCACACCAGTGCAGCACACAACACGAGATAACACAGTCCCAAGTTTTAACATTGAACCAAAACCACCAAAACATTTCCAGGGTCACTTTTTTAACCTCATGCCGGTGGGTGGCCCTAAAACTTGCTATAAAGAAACCTGTATGGGGTGAGGACATGTTTAATAAAGTGGAAAGAATAGCGCTGAATTTATTGCACCCAGCAAACGTTACACCTGAACTTTGCCCTCATCCGCAAGTGGCAATTCAGCTGCCATCCCGCTCCAGGCCCACTTTCACACAGCGCTCAGCAGAGTCAGCACCCACCAGAGAGACCCGCCCACTCCTGTGTATCAGAGACCCGACCATCCAGCGCACAAGGCCTCACGGGTGGAATGCGGGCGGGATTATTCAAATGATTCAGGCGCGTACACCACGCCCCCTACCGCCCCGGAAGCCCAGCTATGCCTCGCTCTTCCATTGGACAGCCCGGAAGAAGAGGCGCGCGCCTCCGCTCGCTCCCGCGCTGGCTTTGTGTGCTTCTAAGGGACTCGAGGAGAATCTGCAGTGAACCCCGCCAAAGGGCGCCTGCGGGAAGCCATGGAGGAACTGAGCGCAGTCGGGGAACAGGTGTTCGCGGCGGAATGCATCCTCAACAAGAGGCTACGAAAGGTAAAGCCGTGCTCCCTTTCCTCTCAGCCGCGGTCTGTTTCGCTGACCCCGCCCCCTGGAACAACAAGTGACCCCCGTCTTTCTCTCTCCCGCAGGGAACAGCGGAATACCTGGTGAAGTGGAGAGGCTGGTCCTCCAAGTGAGTGCACTCCGGAGCCCGGCGGAGACCCTTTTGTGTATATGGTGCTGCACTAGATGCACGTGCTGTAAAAGCGGCCCCCTCCCCCGTGTGTACTAGTGTGAGGTGTACCCCAATAGAGGTCTCATGGCATCGCCACCCTGACAGATCCGTCATCACTGACATGTTATTTGTGTAATTATGTCTGTCAGATTGTGACTCAGTGCTTGTTGTGTTCAGTGTCACCCGAGACCACGCCCACCCGTGTTTACATTCCTGAGTGCTCACTCAGCCCTCACACTTCATTCATAGGAGGCCCTGATAATAATAACTCATCATTGTCCCAGTGGTGTGATCACTTCTCCTGGCTGAGGTCTGGCCCTGAATCTGTGCAATTAAAAGCAACTGAATCCAATATATTTTTTCTTTTTGTTTTGTATAGAGAGGAGGGATTAGAACACCTGTCATGATTTTTATTGCAATATGTGTCCACATCAGGAAGATTTCCCCTCTCTGTTTGTCCTGGTGACCGTGATCACAGGGAGTGAAAGAAAATCAAACATGTTCAGTTGTTACTAGAACAGGGGTAGGTGGGGAAGTCTTCCAATGAGAACACCGGGATAGGTGGGGAAGTCTTCCAATGAGAACACCGGGATAGGTGGGGAAGTCTTCCAATGAGAACACCGAGATAGGTGGGGAAGTCTTCCAATGAGAACACCGGGATAGGTGGGGAAGTCTTCCAATGAGAGCACAGGGGACAGGTGGGGAAGCCTTCCAGTGAGAAGACGGGGACAGGTGGGGAAGCCTTCCAGTGAGAAGACGGGGACAGGTGGGGAAGCCTTCCAGTGAGAACACTAGTTCTGGTGACATCTGTCTAAAGCCTTCTGAGCATGCTCCAGGTTGAGAAGTCCATTGATTCCAAGGAGGTACTCATGCTCCTGGCTATTGTATTCGGCAACCACGGCTTTGGCAGCTGCTGATTACCCAAACAATGACTTCTTCTGATTGGGCAAAGGTACTGTTTGGCAGAAAATGTTCAGACTGGCTCCTTCAAGAAAAATCAATTGAAGAATGGACTTTTGTTGAGTGTGGTGGTGCTGACAGGGTCACCTACGACTTGAATTTTGTCAGCAGAAATTGGCTGAAATTTGAGCTGTTAATAGTCGGCATCATGTGACGGTAAACTCAGGAGTTTAAATCTTAAAATTACATTCAAATACCTTTTTTTAACTATTAACAAAAAGTATCTTATCTGTGTATCACTCGGCTGTAGACCCTCAAATCATCTCTGAATTGGTGCTGACACTGCCCTTCCTTCTGGAGGGTGGCTACTTTTGTTCCCCATGGTCCCTGTGTGTGTTGTAAAGTAGTCACCACTCCAAGCTCGGTATCATGATGGACTACGTTCTCAATACAAATTAGTAAACTAAACATGAGATTGTAGTCCATCACATGAGTGAGCTTGGGGCGGTGGCAGCTTTACAACACACACAGGGACCATGGGGAACACAAGTAGCCACCCTCCAGAAGGAAGGACAGTGTCTGCACCAATTCACAGATGGTTTGAGGATCTCAGGCCAAGTGGCTTGTCTTGCTGTGCCTGTGTGTTTGTGGAGACACACACAAGGGAGGCTCCATATGACACTGCAAGAGAAAGGAGCTATCCTAAAACAGGACATTGGGTCCAATGCTCAGTGAATCTGCTGATTTTGCAGTAAAATAACTTGTACACATCAAGGAGCATCATCCATTGTAAGTGATTTCATCAGCATTTGAAATGGCTTAAAAACCTTTTGACTTTATTATCACTTTAAAACCCATCAATTTTTATTCTGTTTGCTGTTAATTTTATATTGCAGCCAATCACCAAGTGCACCCTAAAATAGGTTGACCTATCTTGGAGTACAACGTGACATGAATGTGTTTATTCCCCGCATTCAGTTATCAAGTGTTAGAGACTCTTGGACAAAGATTGGACCGCCCCCCATTGCAGTAGACCAAAAATCAAAAACTGCTTTAGATCTGTCGGTCTCCCATATTGTACTTCCAGTAAAAGTAACATTTTAGCTTTCTAAAGCTTGCCATACACCTATAGATTATCTGCAGATTTTCTATGGTCAGATGGAATATGTGCAACAGATTCCTCCATCTACGCTAAACTGTGTGGATGGAGAAATCTCCCACTGGGCCAAGCTTCAGTATCTTGCGAGTTGGCCCCGCTGGCTCTCAAAATACCTGAACAATCTGATTGGATGCAGGCAAACTATGCAGACTAACTGAGCTGCTGCATTCCTTGCCGTACCCTTTTAATTATGTTAAAATTTAAATAATTATTTTTTGGGGGAAGGGGGGTAACAGATGTTTTGTATTAGTTGCCAAAACTGCAAGCTGTTGTATATAACAAGCATAGTAACTCCCCCTGCATATACATCAGTGTCTGCACCAATTCACAGATGGTTTGAGGATCTCAGGCCAAGTGGCTTGTCTTGCTGTGCCTGTGTGTTTGTGGAGACACACACAAGGGAGGCTCCATATGACACTGCAAGAGAAAGGAGCTATCCTAAAACAGGACATTGGGTCCAATGCTCAGTGAATCTGCTGATTTTGCAGTAAAATAACTTGTACACATCAAGGAGCATCATCCATTGTAAGTGATTTCATCAGCATTTGAAATGGCTTAAAAACCTTTTGACTTTATTATCACTTTAAAACCCATCAATTTTTATTCTGTTTGCTGTTAATTTTATATTGCAGCCAATCACCAAGTGCACCCTAAAATAGGTTGACCTATCTTGGAGTACAACGTGACATGAATGTGTTTATTCCCCGCATTCAGTTATCAAGTGTTAGAGACTCTTGGACAAAGATTGGACCGCCCCCCATTGCAGTAGACCAAAAATCAAAAACTGCTTTAGATCTGTCGGTCTCCCATATTGTACTTCCAGTAAAAGTAACATTTTAGCTTTCTAAAGCTTGCCATACACCTATAGATTATCTGCAGATTTTCTATGGTCAGATGGAATATGTGCAACAGATTCCTCCATCTACGCTAAACTGTGTGGATGGAGAAATCTCCCACTGGGCCAAGCTTCAGTATCTTGCGAGTTGGCCCCGCTGGCTCTCAAAATACCTGAACAATCTGATTGGATGCAGGCAAACTATGCAGACTAACTGAGCTGCTGCATTCCTTGCCGTACCCTTTTAATTATGTTAAAATTTAAATAATTATTTTTTGGGGGAAGGGGGGTAACAGATGTTTTGTATTAGTTGCCAAAACTGCAAGCTGTTGTATATAACAAGCATAGTAACTCCCCCTGCATATACAGATCCCACTAGCTGAGCATTTCTATCCTGGCAGATCACCTGTACTCCATTAGTCTTTGCTACACCGGCATTTACTAGAGAGTAGATAGCACATTAGGGAGTTGCCAACAATGGCTGTCTAAATAAAGTTTTTGTTTACTGTCTCCCATTGGGTAGATTATTATTGCAAAACACAGTAGGAAGTAAGAGATCTCTCCAAAGGGAAATCCTTTGTTAGACGGTTGTCACAGCACAATTTTCCCCTCCATTCCTGACCCAGTGAAAACTCAGAACATCAGATTTTCCCTTTCTTGTCATTCTTTGTTAGAGTTGTCACCATTGCATATAGAATGAATCTCCCCTTAAAATGTTTGTCCTGAGAGTCACGTTGCTGAGAGCTCTAGTGTCACACTTGTAAAGTTCATCATTTTGTTCTGTTTGTGCTTAGCATCTCTGTAATTGTATCCATTGTCTAATTTACTTGTAGACACAATAGCTGGGAGCCAGAAGAAAATATTTTGGATCCACGACTACTTCTGGCATTCCAGAAGAGGTAGGTTGTAACTCAAGGACACCCATGTTTGCAGAATGTACACCTATGCTGGAATAGATTTATACTCAGAGTAGAGAATGATATTTGAAAGGTTTGTTAAAAAAAGAAAATGCAATAGACTAACAAAGGAAGTAATGAGTTTAAATGTTTCTTAAAATTGTCGTTGTGTTTTTTTGCAAATGTGTTTTTTTTCACTTTCCCTCCAGGGCTCTATGCTGGCTTCAGTGAACAGCGATCACATTCCTCATTACAAAATTTGGTGCTGTTAGATTGCATAGTGATTTGGTCATTGTTTTTTTGTTCCACTTAGACCAACATGAGCACTTAACCTATGCAGTGGGGCTACCCACCCTACAAGGGTTAAGGGCATTTTTGGCCAGAGTTCTCCTTTAACATAACATAGTGGGGGGAGGATAGGTAGAACTTTTTGCTTCATTACTAACGTTTGTAAAAGACCCCCCAAAACCATATATTTTCTGAAAGCACAGGCCCGGTTTGGATGCCCGGTTGGGGGCTGATGACGGCTAATATTTTACAGGGGAGAGTCGGGGGAACCCTTCTGGTTTAAGTTCATGATCAAGCCCATGAGCTTATAGCAGAAGGGTAAAAGCCACCGACGTATGGCATACCAAGGTGGCCAGCTGCAAGAGGTTGTATTCTGCCATATGCCAAATGTTGGTGGCAGCGAAAGGGTTAAAATAAACTCTTTTAGTAGGGATGTTCAGATACCAAGTTCTGTACTTGGTACAAGTACAGATACTTTTCTGGCTCCAAGGCAAGACTAGAGGAAAAACTCAAACGTTAGGAGGCAGCTGTCATTTCTAAGGAGCATACGGAGCTCCTGGGATATATATATATATATATATATTCTG
>NW_017307450.1:146538-160012 GCF_000935625.1 Nanorana parkeri | reverse complement strand
TATATATATTATACATACTGAGCAGAATTTATCAAAATCTGCAGCAGCTGTGCATGGGAACCAATCAGCATCCACCTTTCATTTTCAAAGCTTAACTGAAGAGGGAAGCTGATTGATTAACATGGGCATCTGCTCCAGAGTGTGTGTGTTGCACCAGGTACTCGTCCAAGTACTCTCAGATACAATTACTGATACGCTTTTGTTGTCATGTGACCGTTTTTCTGCAACTGGTGTGACCCCAGTAGTTCTCGTGAAAGTACTTTAGTATCGGCACTGGTGTCTGAACATCCCTACTCTTTAGTATAAGAAAAGGGTTGCATCTACCAACATTGGTTTACATATTAACGATTCATCAGTTATACCTTGTGAACTGCAGAAGGATTTTTACTATTTGTGTTAAGATCTGCAAGAGGTATGCCTAGTTAAAGAGAAAAAAACTGATATGTGGTTTATGAGATTGTGGAAACCATGAGGGAAGCTTATCAAAAGTGGAGCAGACAAAATCTGGAGCAGCTGTGCATGGCAACCAATCAGCTTCTCTTTCATTTTAAAATCTTAACTGAACAAACTGAAGCGAGAATCTGATTGGTTCTCATGCACAGCTGCTCCACTTTTGATAAATTCCCCCCATGTGTGTTGTAAGCTTGTGTTGTGAATTTATGGACTGTTTTTGAATTGTTTGACTCAAAATAGCCGCCTCCTGTTGTGAGCAATAGTTTTGGGTTCTAGGTGCTTTATGATTATTAATTCTTCTGCCATCAGAGAACAAGAGAAAGAACTGCGGAACAGAAAGAGAGGAAAACGGCCACGAGGAAGACCACGTAAAAATGTGGTGAGTTTTTTTGCTCGGGTGTCCAAAAAAAAAAGAAATCCTTAGCCCTCGTTCACACCTGACCGTTTTGTAGCGCGTTCTACGCTCGACGAAGCTCTACAAAACGGTCAAAAAAATAAATTGCATTGTAGTCAATGGTCTCGTTCCCACCTTGCCGTATTTCCGCCCGTCCCTAACGCCCTACAAAACGGCCCACGCCTGAAAAGGTCCAGGTACTACTTTGGGCCGTTTTGTAGGGCGTTTCCATTGGGATACAGCCAAGTAGCCTTCGGAAACGCGCAACTTTTTTACCGCGCGACGGTCGCGCATATGCAATACGCCTAGGTGTGAACGAGACCTAAGAAACAATCAGCCTTCTTGTCTGTGAAGGTTCTTATTCATTCAGGTCATGGTATATCTGTAACAAAATAAGTGAAGGCAACTGGACTTTTATTTTTCTTGAAGATGTTTCATTGGTCATCCTTCTCATTCTCCACTCTATCCAAAATTAAAAAGGACTGTTTCATTGAGACCAGTGGTCACCTTACTGTTTAAGTCATTACTCAGATTGTTTAGCTGGGAATTGTGAACAGAGTTTAAATTGGACCTTTACCCCCCTTCACTAAAAATCACATCAGCATGCAGCTGCAGTTAAGATTTGGCTGGTAAATAATGAGAAAAGGTGCCTAGCTCTCCATCAGCTGACTGACAATGTGTGGGTGTAACATTCATATGCACCATTTGATATTATTTTTGACTAAAACAAATACATTTTGTGGGTCTGAACATAATAAAAGATAAAATCAACACAAATCACTAAACATTTTTTAGGTTATCAGTTCTGTCAGTTTCATATAATGATGTAGTAAAACCTTGTTTCTGTGCATAGCTAGTATTTATCTATGAGCAATTTGTGGTATGTACTTTCTATCCTGCTGATTGATTACGATAAGCTCTCTGCAGTTTAGGGCTGCAACAACTAATCAATTAAATCGATTAGTTGATTCTGCAGCTGCTGCCACTCTGCTCCTCTGTTCTCCTCCCTGCTGGTGCTGGCTGCAGAGGTCTGTGTCTCTTTTAATCCCCGCTGTATCGGCAGGGACACAGACCACTGCAGCCGACACCTGCAGTGTTACTCATAACAGTAATGCAGATTTATACCCTATTCATGTGATATTTGCAATTTACTGATTGAGGCTTCTAATTTTTTCATCTTCAAAGGAGGCTGAAGTTCCACCAAAAGCCAAATCAAGCAGCTCTTCCTCCTCTTCATCATCTTCGTCATCCTCTTCCTCCTCCTCATCTTCCTCGTCTGAGGACAGTGATGCTGAAACACAGCAAAACGCCAGACCTCGGGATTCCCACCCAGTACCACAGAAGAAGGCCCAAGCAGTGGTAGTGAGGCCAGAGTTAAAGGAACAATTGCGTAAGAAGAGAGGAAGGAAACCACTACCCCCCGAACAAAAGGTCCCTAGACGGACGAAGGGAGCCAAACCTGGACCTAAAAGTGGAGCAGAAAAGGTCCAGTCGGGGAATAGATTACCAGGGTTCTCTGCTCTTAAATCACACACTAAAGATGTACCTGTGTCGAGTAACAGCCATCAAGGTGGTCTGTCTTCAGAGGTACTTGCAAATTTAGCAAAAAACTCCCCTCACCATCCTAATGGTAGCTCGCCCCGTAACCTTAGCTGGCAAAGCTCTATTGTCCATTATATGAACCGAATAACACAGAACAGCTCTCAGCCAGGTAAGAGGCCAGTCAATTCAGCTTTTACTTCAAAGCGCATCAGTCAGGCATCAGATACAAAAAGCATCTCGAAAACACAGGTGGATGTTGGACCGACTTCAGTTAAAACTGTGAAGCTTCATGACTCCGAAGAACAAACAGAATCTCAAATAAGCCAGCCTGTGTTACCTGGAGAAACACCCAACAGAGAAAACATCCCAACTGTCCAGAATAAAATTCACAGTGCACAAGGCATGGGGACATTTGGAAGTAACTCCTCTGTACATACTCCTCCGAAAAATAACCTTCCTCCCACCCTTGCCGGGACTGCTGGCAGCAAAGCTGATAAAGGTGGCAGAAAAGTGGGAGGTGTAGGGCCCGTGAGATCCGCGCTCTCAGGACCCACAAGGGATGTCGCACGCACAACTTCAGATAAAGGGCAGCAGGCAGAAGCCCACAGAGAGCTGGCAGAGTTGAGTACTGGAGATGACAGCAGCTTGGACTCCGATCATGATTCATCCCTATCCAGCCAGGATATGTCTGTCCAAGCTGGTCAGGATTGGAAACCAACCCGCAGCCTGCTTGAGCATGTATTTGTGACAGATGTCACTGCCAACCTTATCACAGTAACTGTAAAGGAGTCCCCCACTAGCGTTGGCTTCTTCAACATGCGGCCATTTTGAGCGGTGTTAAACCATTGGGGAGCATACAGCCAAATTTCCTGTTCCATTTAAAGGTCTAGCTATGCCTTATTAAAACACACTTTTTTTTCTTTTAACTTTTCTGTGGAACTTTTGACTTAGAGCAATCATTTTAAAACAGTTCTTTTAACTCGCTTCAGTTTACTTAATGAACCAAGACTTCAAGTTGGCCGAGGTCAGTTTTTTTTGATGTGTAATTTTCTATCAATGAGCACAGTATGAATCTAGATATCAGGAGAACTGCTTTGGGTGATTTGAATTAGCAAAGTTATGCAATATTCAGGAGCCAGGCAATCTAATCTAGCAGCTTCTGCTGTCCATGGCGGCAGACTAGGCTCCATTTTATCTTTTTCATTTGCAGTGGTTACCTAGCACCAAGGATTTGAACAGCCCTAACACAAGTGATGCCCAAAAGGCAAGCACCTTGACAGTTTGTGGGTGCTTAATCTGCTTAATGTTTGGGTTGCCTTACACCTACAGCACTTTTTGTGTCCAAGAGGCAAATTGGAGCAACATATAATTGTTGGTATTTATCGCTGTACATACTGTTTAGCTTTAAAATACTGTAGAACATTGACTCACGGTTAGGGTTTGTGCAGTGTTTTCTAAGATAAAATAGAACAGCACAATAGTAGGCATAAAAATAAAGGTTTTGAGTGTCTTAGGAGCCTAGAATATATATCCTGTTAAACACTAATCACCTATTGATACAATGAAGGTCAGGAGAATAACATACCAGCGGTGCTTTTGTAGCTATAGTAAGTTTTAGATCGAAGGATCCTAATGAGGACTTGAGAGAAGATTTACTCTGTACATCCACCTTGTATGTATGCAGTCCTATTTGAAAATTGGGTGCCTCTTGATTAATTTTTCTACAAACAAGCTTTAATGTGTTTGTCAGTTTAAGAGAGTTTATTAGTTTAACCAATGGGGGTAAGGAGGGCATAAAGATGGCATGTGCAGAAGTTTAGGCTCCCTGTCAGTCTGAACTTGGTTACACATCCTTTGGCAGAAATTACAGACCCTCAACTTTTTTTTCTAGTCTACTATAGGGCTGCAACAACTAATCGATTTAAATCAATAATAATCTATTAACTCGATAGATAATAGATTGTGAGAATAGTTGGCAATTATTCTCATTATGAGAGAGTTTTTTTGATGCAACCAATCGATTAGTTGAAAAAATAATCGGGCAATTGATTATGAAAATAATCGTTAGCTGCAGCTAGGGATGCACTGATACTAGTATCGGTGCCGATGCCGAGTATTTGGGCGAGGTACTCGTACTCGCCCAAATGCTCCGATGCTTAGCCCGATACTTCCGGTATCAGGAAGCCGGGCAGCACGTTGTTACATGCTGCCCAGCTTCCTGATTGGCCGGGAAGCCTGCTCCATGCTCTCGTCACTTGTGACGAGAGAGCTTGGAGCCCGCTTCTCGGCCAATCAGGAAGCCAGGCTGTGTGTAATGATGCGTTGCCCGGCTTTCTGATTGGTCGGAAACCTGCTTCATGCTCCCTCGTCACCTCATGACGAGTGAGCATGGAGCCGGCTTCCCGGCTAATCGGGAAGCCGGGTGGCGAGTCCTTACACGCTGCCTGGCTTCCTGAATGGGACTTTCGGTATCGGTGAGTACTGAAAAAAGAAATATTGGTACTCGATTCCGAAATACCGGTATCGGTGCATCCCTAGTCTACTAACTTGCTTGTCGTTGTATCGGGAGTTGTTTTACACTTTTCCTTGTAAGACACTTTTAGGTCAGAAATATTTTTGGGTCTTCCTGCCCTCAGTTCCCTCCTCTTAAAGTAGTATTAAACTCTCATACGTTTTTCAGTAATGAATCCAGATCAAACAAATATAAATTGCCCAGCAAAGAATTTCTTGCCATTTGAAATGGCTTAAAAAAACTTTCAGACTTTAATATCACTTTAACTTATTTTATACATGCTATTTACCAGTAAAAGTCTCCCTTGTATGGACATCCAGAAGCCCCAAGGCTGCAGCGGGGGGCCCGACATCTTGACTCACCTGTCACTCACATGACACTATAGCATTTCCCTTTGCTCCTCCCCCTGCAGCTACATAAAAGGTTATCTAGGGAGGGGTGTAGGAGCTGGGCCAGCACATTATTTACCACTCTTTTAGGAGAGGAGAGGGCTGTGATGTACAAGAGGCTGTGCCAGGGAATTGACTCTTCCTGAAAAAGCCAAATGTGCTAGCAAGTTGAAAAACACTTTGCAAGTAAATAAAGCAATCATTTATGGAAAGGAAAAATGCTGCAAGTAAGCATTTAAAAGGCTTTATTTTTTGGCTTTTACCTGCAGTTTTAAGCACTCAGCTATGTCTTTGTCTATGTTTAGGCTTTTAAGATGCAAGATTATCATCTCCATGTGTTAGCGGTTTCTTTTGGTTTCCTTAATGGCCACATATCTGAAGGGTGACGTACTTTGACACACAGAGGTCGATTTACTAAAGGAATCAGTCCTATTCACTGTTCGCTTTTCCTTGGTGAATGTTCGCTTAGCTTAGTGAACAAGGTGCAGCTCTGTTCACTTCATCCAATCACATGCAAGCAAAAAGACCTATTTTTTTTTTTATTTCTTTTGCACATGACTGAGTAGAGAAAGTGAACACAACGTTACTTTACTATTAAGCTTCGTGAACATACACTTTGCAGTGTGAACAGCCTCTACTCCGTAGTATATCATAAATGTAGTATTGCAGTTCAGATTAGCTGGTCTTTGCCTTCAGCAGAGCTCATGAGACTAGACACATGAAGCCAGCAAATGTCAGTCCTTCTATTATCGTTTATTCATCCAGCAAGTCTGTTAAAATAAGTTTACGTCAACTTTGAGCAAAGGTTCACGTTAACCAATTGAGTTCCAAAGCCCTTTTCACTATTCAGCTATTAAAGCAACACTAAACTAAGGAATGACATCATTGAGTACTTTTACTATTGGCAAAAATGTATCTTATTTGTGTATCACTCGGCTGTAGATCCTCAAATCATCTCTGAATTGGTGCTGACACTGTCCTTCCTTCTGGAGGGTGGCTACTTTTGTTCCCCATGGTCCCTGTGTGTGTGGTAAAGTAGTCACCGCTCCAATATCACTTCCGGGATGGACTACAATCTCATGTTTAGCTCACTAATTTGTATTGAGCTTGTAGTCCATCACGGCAGCTTCCTTGAGCGGTGGCTACTTTACAACACACACAGTGACCATGGGGAACAAAAGTAGCCACCCTCCAGAAAGGACAGTGTCGGCAGCAATTAAAAGATGATTTGAGGATCTACAGCCGAGTGATACACAAATAAGATACATTTTGCTAATAGTTAAGATACTTGAATGTAATTTTTAAGATTTAACTCCTAAGTTTTTAGTGTCACTTTAACAAAAAAGAAACCTAACACTATTAGGTCCTCTAGTAGCTGCACATTTAGAGAAATTTGCAGTGATCAGCAGGATAAACACTGATACTTTTTGCATTTAATAAAATGAGCCCTCTCTCCTGCAAAAGGCAGTAAATATCTTTCCTGATGCCCGCGCCACTAAATTGTTATCACTGGAACCAGAGAGAGCTGTGGGAGACCATGGTGATTGCCACTGCTGGAAGTCTGTTTCTCAGCTGATCTAGAGGGAGCAGTTTTAGGAGAGTTTAGTGGACGGGCACAGTAAAGGTGACTATTTAGGGCCTTTTTCGACAAGTAAAGCTGGCCACACACTATGCGATTTTCAGCCGGTTGTTGATAAACTGATCGAAGAAGCCGCTTGGAAAATCTTCACACAGAGCCATCGGCCAATGAGCTGCTGGCTCTGATCGGGTGTTTTGACAGTGACTGGGAGCCGCTGTTAGAATACAATGAAGACATCGGAAGATTCCTCATTCAATGCTCTTAAGCTTGAACAAATAAAATATTGCTGTGCATGGCTGGTTTAAGAGAGTTTAAAAATAATTTTAAAACAAATTGCAGCAAGTTCCTTACTGTGTTTGCATGCTTAGAAACCCCGCTGTCCTTTCTTTCCTGGGAGTGACAATCAAGAGCTATTCAAATTGTTCCTAATGTGTAATCAAGATTGCTTTGGCTTAGATTTATCCTGCGTAAGAAACTAACTCCCAATCCGCTGATTATTATTTGGGTTATGCATAATGAACGAGTCACTTCTTCTTTTTTTTTTTTTTCCCCTTCAAAAACATTCATGTGGCCTTGTCCAGTCGGCAGATAATCATTCAGCTTATGATGGTTTAGGTTCTCTTTGTCATCAACTTGAATAAATCAACAACATAGGCTGGTCTACTATCCTGAGGAGACGGCTGTATTTTTTTTTAGCTCTGCTTTACAAGTACCTGCAAGCTTGAGTATGTAGAAAGATTTGTTGTGAATGTACCTTGTAATTTTCACCAACTGAACCCATCAATTACTTGCTACTTTTAGCCTCGTATAATCATATTGCTAAAAACACCAAATTGTTTGAACATGCTTTGTGCCTGGTATTGGGAAAGTGCTAGCAGCATACCGAGCAACGTGTTAGTAGAGCTGGATGCGGATAATAGAGATGTTGTCTCTAAAATATCTTTTTTGGATGTGCCTTTCAGAGTTTCTATAATAGCTTTCTCCAAATATTTGATGGTGGTGGAGGTTGAGGTTTATGTCTTCTGCAAGGCAAGTACTAAAGACTTTAGTGAAATGCAGCATGCACAGAGTTTTCTGTTTTATTCAATCAATGGAATCACCAAAAAGTGGTGTCCTGCCATACGGTAAAGTAGGCTGTCCGAGTAATGTTATTCGACATTTTTCCATTCTAGTCGATCTTTTGTGAAGAATTGTAATTGTTAATTAAGACTAGATTGTCATAGATCAGGGAGGGCTTTGGGTTGCCGACATCCCAAAGTAAAACCAGTGTGATTTTTGGGAGACAACAAAACTTGGGTAGCGGCATAAACGGTATTCTAGAGTTCAGGGAACAGATTGTATGGGCTCCATTTAGAAAAGGATCATATCCTGCGTTTTAAGGCCATGCCACAGCAACTTTTGTAGCAGCTACAAATCTCTTTGCTTGTCCTCTCTGGTGATTTCTATGCGGCTATTGAAGTGATTACTGATTTTATACCTACCGTATTTGCCGGGGTATAAGACGGGGTTTGAGACCCAAAAAAATCGCCCGAAAATCGGGGGTCGTCTTATACGCCGGGTATACTTCGGTATACTGTATGTAGCTTCGGCTACATACAGTATACCGTGCTGAGCCAATCACAGCAGGCTTTGTATTCTTTAATACAAAGCCTGCCATGATTAGCTCAGTGCTGAGGCAATCATGGCAGGCTTTGCATTAAGTAAATATAGGCTTTGTATTAATGAATACAAACCTGCCGTGATTGGCTCAGCGCTGAGCTAATCACGGCAGGCTTTGATTGGCTCAGCGCGGTAGTAGCTGAAGGACGGAAGATGGAGGACGCTGCTTTACTATCCTGAGGAGACGGCTGTATTTTTTTTTAGCTCTGCTTTACAAGTACCTGCAAGCTTGAGTATGTAGAAAGATTTGTTGTGAATGTACCTTGTAATTTTCACCAACTGAACCCATCAATTACTTGCTACTTTTAGCCTCGTATAATCATATTGCTAAAAACACCAAATTGTTTGAACATGCTTTGTGCCTGGTATTGGGAAAGTGCTAGCAGCATACCGAGCAACGTGTTAGTAGAGCTGGATGCGGATAATAGAGATGTTGTCTCTAAAATATCTTTTTTGGATGTGCCTTTCAGAGTTTCTATAATAGCTTTCTCCAAATATTTGATGGTGGTGGAGGTTGAGGTTTATGTCTTCTGCAAGGCAAGTACTAAAGACTTTAGTGAAATGCAGCATGCACAGAGTTTTCTGTTTTATTCAATCAATGGAATCACCAAAAAGTGGTGTCCTGCCATACGGTAAAGTAGGCTGTCCGAGTAATGTTATTCGACATTTTTCCATTCTAGTCGATCTTTTGTGAAGAATTGTAATTGTTAATTAAGACTAGATTGTCATAGATCAGGGAGGGCTTTGGGTTGCCGACATCCCAAAGTAAAACCAGTGTGATTTTTGGGAGACAACAAAACTTGGGTAGCGGCATAAACGGTATTCTAGAGTTCAGGGAACAGATTGTATGGGCTCCATTTAGAAAAGGATCATATCCTGCGTTTTAAGGCCATGCCACAGCAACTTTTGTAGCAGCTACAAATCTCTTTGCTTGTCCTCTCTGGTGATTTCTATGCGGCTATTGAAGTGATTACTGATTTTATACCTACCGTATTTGCCGGGGTATAAGACGGGGTTTGAGACCCAAAAAAATCGCCCGAAAATCGGGGGTCGTCTGATACGCCGGGTATACTTCGGTATACTGTATGTAGCTTCGGCTACATACAGTATACCGTGCTGAGCCAATCACAGCAGGCTTTGTATTCTTTAATACAAAGCCTGCCATGATTAGCTCAGTGCTGAGGCAATCATGGCAGGCTTTGCATTAAGTAAATATAGGCTTTGTATTAATGAATACAAACCTGCCGTGATTGGCTCAGCGCTGAGCTAATCACGGCAGGCTTTGATTGGCTCAGCGCGGTAGTAGCTGAAGGACGGAAGATGGAGGACGCTGCTGGGATCCTGGACAAGGTAAGAGACTGTAATCCCGAGTGTGAAAATTAACCCCGAGCCACACTCGGGAATACCGCCAAGGAGGTTAGTAAGTGCATTTAAACATAGTTTTGGGCTATACTCGTCTTATACGACGAGTGTAGCCCAAAACCTATATTTTTACACAAAAAGTGGGGGGTCGTCTTATACGCCCAGCTGTCTTATACGCCGGCAAATACGGTACTTTTCTTTTTGTTTTTAACTTTTTCTGTTTTTGGAGGCCAGACTCTTAATACAATTTTTTTTTTTTTATTTCCTCGTTCTGTAGTGGTATCCAAACCGCTAGTCTCACCCCCGTGTTATGGGTGCCTTTTATCAGCTAGCCAGCTGCTGAGAAGGCGTCCGTGTGTGCACGCTCATGGTCGTGCCCACACCTAGCCGTGTGCGTCTATTGCGGCCAGCCATGCCCCCCACTCTTGCAGTCACAGTTTGACAGCAAAAGGAGCCTATGGCTTCTTTCCTAGCAATAAAAACACTATGGTAGCAATTCTGTGACTGCTACAAAATCGCTGTGTGACATGGCCCTAATTCAGGAGTCGGTGTATCCCATAGAAGGAAGCTACCAAAGGTGTATTTTTCGTTTTGTTTTATTTATTAACAGGCTGGGGAGGATCTTATTGATTATAGAGATGCCTCAGTGGCAGCAACTTTATTATGTTTACCTTTTGTAGCAAAAACTGAGAGATTAGCCAGGTTTAGTACTATTTAGACTAACCTGCTCATGATGACTTGCCCTCCTCTTTTCAGTGGGTGTTGTATACTGATTCTGCGGCTATCTTTTGTACTGAAGAGACTTGTATAAATGCAGGGTTCTCTGGTACTGCTGGAGAATGGCTGCTTCTATGGGGGCTCTATCCATCGGGCATTGCACCCGAGTTGAAGGGGTTTTCAATTTTTTCAGTAAACAACAAAACTCCTCAAAAGGAGTGCTAAGGTGTTTTATTCCAGTAAGTTTTAGGACTGTTTACTCGAGCTATGGCCCCTACCTTCAGCAAGTTGTAAATGGTTCTTTCGTTTGCACATTTGTGCATTCTTATATAGAGCTCAGTCCTAAAGTTATCCTGTCACCACAGGCTCACACCTCGCCAATAGGTTACCTGTTAGTGAAGAGGCAATATACTTGCTTTTTTGGCAGCCTTTGTATTGAAAGCTGCTCTATCTCTTCTTCCCAGCTGCTGGGAGTCTTTGACCGTTGGATGAATCAAATACTAGCTTCTCCCACCAGCCGCTGTGGTTCCTCCTGCCGATCTGCATCTCCTGTGGCAACATAAGAGCCGGCGGAAGCAAAATGGCAGGTGGGGAGCTAGTATTCTAAACACCCAGAAGTGTGGCGTACTTGCAGTAGATAGGGAGCGGAGATGTAGCAGCTTCTTAGTACATGAGCTGCCGGAGGTTAAGTGTATTCCCTCGTCAACCTGTTGGCTAAAGGAGACCCTAAGGTGACAGGATCACTTAAAAAGTAAGTCTGTCACAGATCTGGGCATTTCAAACTTGATTTATGATGAAAAAATACATAAGCAGAGGTTTGCTTGAGTGACGGCTGCATTCAATAGCGATCAGTAGATGCAGAGATACAAATTTCTCAGCAATATTCAATTGTCCTTTTGTACGTGTCAGGCTTATCTTTGTTCCCTAAAAGTCAATGAAGTTACCAGACAAAAGGACAGCTTGGGATGGGGTACCAAGATTAACATACAGAGCAAAAGCTGACATTTGCAGAAGGTTCAGCTGCCAACATATCTGAAACTACTGGTTACATTCATTGATATCAGATTGGGTTGCCAAGATTTGCGCCAGGCTTGCTTTATTAAGCAATATACAACAAGTTGTTTGAACTCAAGTGCCTTTTAGTTCCAGATCTGCACGTGACTGTTTTCATTGTTTTATTTTTGAGCTTTGTAGATGCTTCTTTTATGAAAACTATACTTGTGAACAGTTGTTGGATGCACAGTGATCAATAAGTGACCTTTTTTATACCTAAAAACAGACTTAGATTTAAGTTTAGGTCGTCTTCAAACAGGGAGGCCTTGGAGAGGGTGGGCCCGGGGGTGGGGAGGGTATTGGTATACGATTACATCTGTGCCGTAACAAGGAGACTGCAGGGTTCTCTGTATATTGAGGTGTTCTATAAATCGTAAAGGAAGACAATGCATAGTTGCATATTATGCTGGGTTTAGGTCATAATTCTGCAAACTGGAATACTATGGGATCTCCTTATGCTTTATGGGGAGATGTGTTCCCCTAATAATCGTGCTTATCGATCCTTGTTTTTTAAACTGGATCCAAACTTTGAGTTTATGCCCAATTTAAACCCAACTTCCAGTTAGGCTCCCTACAGTGAAGAAAGTGTTGACCAAAACATATTTTTCAAAAGAAAACCCCAAGATTTCCCTTCATACTATACTCTAGCCCCATGGTTCTCAACTGGTGGGTCGTGGCCCCGTGTTCAGTGGGTCCCCGCATGCCTTCCACTTTTCTAGGTGAGAGGCTCCTCAGCCTCCCCCTAGCGCAACACCGTCCATTCTTACACCAAGCAGCCATTCAAAATATGCTGCCTGGCGCCGAGTGTCGACTTGAGATGTGATGGGGGTATGACCGTGAGGGAGATCCATCCATACTTGCATTGCTTACAGCTTCCTCACATGTCCTGTAGAGGTGCCTGGACCAGAGTGATGTCACCTTCTGGCACCTCTACAGGGCATGAATGGGAGCTGTACAAGTAGATGCACATATGGATCACAGCACAGCAGCCCACACTGCCGTGCCTACAATTGCAGTGCAACTTGGGTCGGGACTTCATGACCGAGGACAAATGTGGGTCCTGAGGTTACACAGGTTGAGAACCACTGCTCTAGCCTATGCTGCTATACAAACAAAACAAATATCATTTGCCTTCAGATTTTTAAAGCTACGTTCTATCTGTGCAAACAAATGTTCTGTACTATGGGTTCTCATGTTTTGACATTTTGTTTAATACAAGCTAAACTCAAAAGTAACAATAACATTGTAGTAGTAATGTAAAATGTGTTACGTATTTGCAAGAACACCATGAGGCACATTTATAAAGCTGTCAATCTGACATTTACCAAAGATTCACGGGAAGTTGTTTTAATGAGTGATTGATTCACTATTAGTGAATGTTTGGTAAAAGTCCAATTAATTCCTTTATAAATATACCCTTTTCTAACACGAGAGACTAGCAGCACACCAAAAACAGAACAGCAAAATACTAAGGGGCTTGTTGTTAAAAGGAAAACTCCTCCAGGGGGAATATGCTGCATAATCACAACCCATTGTGCCCGTGTGGATTTGTTTCTTAAAAACACCATTTAACTAGGAGCCCTTAGAATCTATTTTTGGGCATGGTCTCCTTTTGTCTCCGTAGCTCTTGTTGGCTTGTATCCGACTGAATAGTTGCTCCTTGATGCCATTGGGCTCCCCACAATACAGGCAGGAGCTGGCAGCAAAGTGATTGGCTATTGATCTCTGGGGTACACAATTAAAGTAAATCTTGGCCTTCCAGTTTTTTTTTTTTTTTTTTTTTTTTTGGTTGATTTCCAACGAGGTGTGAGTGA
>NW_017307450.1:113528-146180 GCF_000935625.1 Nanorana parkeri | reverse complement strand
AAAGAAAATCTTTTCCTTACAATTTTTTTTTTTTTTTTTTTTATTGGGCTGAACTCCAGGCAGATGAAGGGGAAAAAAATATAATCAGCCGCTTGTTGTTCTCTTCACTGTAGAACACAGAATGGGAGAGGAAGGGGCAACAGTAGCCAGCAATTGGGATGCTGCATGCAAACATGCTGAAAGGAAACCTGACAGGAGGAGATGGCTGTGGGGCCCTCACTGTTCAGTGGCAGGCTGGGGGCAGGGAGGTGACCTGGCTTTATTGCTTAACTGTAGCAGGGAAAGGTCAGATCACTAACCTGGCTCTGTTGTCTGCTGGGAATGTGCAAATCTCAGGACTGGCTGGACAAATACAAATCCTTTTGGAAGTAAAATCTGCTCCAAATAAACATTTTAAGTTGTACCTTTTAGTAGTTTGCCTGGAGTTCAATGTTAAAGGGAATCTATCACAAAGCCAAACTCCTCTGTGGTTGGGCTACAATAAAAGGCGCCATTCTCCGTCTTATACAGCAGTTTTTCTGAGGCAGCAAAGCAACACCTATTCATCAAACCTTTAGAACTAGCATGTGGCACAAATTAATATCACAGATGTGCCGTGACAGAACCCATTAATTATACAAATGGGTGTAACTTTTAGAGCACATTAATGCACAAAGTAAACAAAAGGCCACCATGTAACTGGCAGTGTAATGTACCAATACAGTATTGGTTGGTTTGCCATCTATTTACATAGTTGAATGCATTTAAGAAATGGAGATTAGTCGTCTTTGTGCAATAAAATGCTAATGAATAAATATTTCTACTTGTAGATGCGCAACTTTGTTTCCTGGTCCATCCACTCCCTGCATTGATCAATTCCAGTATCATTTAAATCATAGCGGCGTTCTTTTTGTCTGATATATTTTCTGATGCATCAGTTCCTGACTTTTCCCAATTCATGATAGAAATAGTGGGAGTAGAGTTTTATCTCCAGTTGCCTAGACAAATCTATTTTTAATTGTACTTTTTGTAAAATATTTTTTCGGATGTTACCTTATAAAGATAGTCATATCTATGTTTATATATTTGGGCCCCAATGTTGTGTTTGTAAACCTTTTACTTATTTTGCTTTTTAGGACTATAGACTTTAATTTATTTGCAGAAAACACTAGAACGGCTTTATGTATACATTTTGTACACAGATTCTTCTTTTTGTATTGTGTTACTTAATAAAATATTTTTGTAATCTTTTACATGGATTTGTGTGCAAATTTGAATGACTATTAAAGGCCAACAGTATGTATCTTTTCAGTAGTGATGTACTTCCTACAGTTTCTGTCCCACTGCATAGGCTCTTTATGGAACCAGGAGAGTTCTTTAAACCCTAAGGCCTCATTCACACTGGAATCGGCCGGCACGTACAGCTCTGTGCACGGCCATACCGAGCAGGTCCTGTGTGTGATTAGTACGCAGCCCCCATCCTTCTCTATGGGACTATGTGGCTGTATGCAAACCAGCCCCCCCCCCATGTCAACTTTAACAAGGTTTCCCTAGGAGCTGAATCATCAGGGAGCGTGTGGTTTTGAATGTGACTACTATGTTGTTAAAAGGTTTCCATGGTAGTTGTCAACACAGAGACCTATCAGCACTACCACTGGCAACATTACAGAGGAGATCAGTGTTCGGGTTGCAACTGCACATGCCTAGGATTTAGTACACATAGGAGGGGAGTCAGGAAGTAGCGCAAGTAAAAGATGCCCCCCCCCCCCGCACTGGAAGGGTTAAGTGCTAATTTTTTCCTAGGTTCAAAAATAAGATATACTCACCTGAACCTTCAGCTGTGACAGCCTGTCTCCTCCTCCGCTACAGCCAGTGAGTGAACTACCAGCGGTGCAGCCGCCCCAGGGCCCACTGACGGGGGAGGAGGTGTAGCCCAGGGCCCAACAGCGCCAATATGGTGATGGAGAATGGGCCCCAGAAGCGCCAATATGGTGATGGAGAATGGGCCCCAGAAGCGCCAATATGGAGAATGGGCCCCAGAAGCGCCAGCCTGGAGGCAGAGGCCCAGCAATGGCAGGTGAGAGGAGCTGCGTGTGCAGGGAAGGGGACACCAACCAGCCCACCTGAGAGTGACCCTGCTGAGCCCACCATAGAGAGTCTCGGGTGGGTCTTGAGTCCAGTGCATTACTAGGTCCTGAGCGTTACTAAATCCAGAGTCCAATTCATATACTGTTCTGCATTGCTGTAATGTATTGCTGGGATTTGTAGTCCACCTACAGCCAGTGCCATTCTGCATTAGAGTGTAAGCTCCTCCTGTACAGAAACTGTGGGGTCAAAGATAAAATCTTGCACCAGGGCCCTTGGTTCCTTAGGTCTGCCACTGGCTACAGCGATGGTATGTGCGTCGGTGTCCTCATGTCCTATACACAGTGTATAAAACGTGATGACTCGGATCTTAGACCACTGCAGTGACGAGGAAGTGAGGTAGAAGGGACCGGTCTAAGAGCTAGTCTGAAGATTAGGGGAGTACACTTCTTTTTATTTAAACCCTAGACAAAAACGAGCACTTAACCCTTGTAGTGCAGGGGTAGCCTCACTACAAGAGTTAAGGATTTTGTGTTGTGCATGAGATGTAATGTAATTGCTGAGTGTAATGGGGTGAATAATGGAATGTCCTCTTCATACAATGTGCTGTACATAACATACAACAGACTGCCCCACAGGTTATATATACACCACATCACTACATATCAAGGATCAAGGTGCGGTCACATTAGTAAAAAAAAAAAACAACTACCTTTCAGGCTCCCGAATTCCCAATTTTAGCATCATGTTTGTTTATGAATGAGGGATGCAATTAAGATTCCTGAAGAGATGACGCCCCTGTATTTGTATAATTTATTTACATATAAAAATCTAGAATCTTTAAATATTTCTTCCCACTGATTAAACACGGATCAGTCTTTGGACAGCAGCAGCAGCCAGCAACTCTAGTCCGAGATCAATTATATCCTGGAACTGGCAGTTTGTGTCCGTCTTTGGCTTCAAAAAACGTATACGATAACATAATATTGTCCACGGATGCCATCCTGGGGTCATCGTCAAATTCCGGGTCAATGAAAAAGAACACAGGCATGTCCACTTCCTCGTGGGGGTTCAGTCTCTGCTCTTCAAAACAGAAGCACTGGAAAGAAAAATGTTTAACACAAATGATCTTTTATCCCCGAGGTGAAAAGTCAAATTTAGATTTTTTTCTTTTTTTTTTAATTGAGAAAATAAGAGCACAAAATTATGGTAACAGCTCAACAATCCCCAATATGCAGGGCTTGAAAATTTTTAGGGTTACCAGTCAAAAATGTCACCAGTCAGAATAACCGGACTATAGCCTTGCAATTTATGTTATAATTTTTTTAGTGACAGGTAGAGCTTTTTTTTGGTGGTATTTAACCACTTCAAGACCAGGTGTTTAGACCCCCTTCCTGGCCAGGCCATTTTTCAGTATTCAGCGCTGCGATACTTTGACTGACGTTTATTCCGTCATGCAGCGCTGTACTGAAATGAATTTTATACCCTTTTTTGGGGACAGATAGAGCTTTCTTTTGGTGGTATTTAATCACCACTGGGGGTTTTATTTTTTATTATAATTAGGAAAAATTACTGAAAATTTTGAAAAAAAAACGTTTTTTGTAACATTATGTTAGGAAACATTTATTATTACCCAGTTTTTTGGTCAAATATTAAAGATCAGGTCACGTCGGTTAAATAGACACTAAACATGTCAAGCTTTAAAATTGCGCGCACCCGCGACATCGCAGAAAACGACGGCAACCAAAATTGTCCATAGGCGACACTTTAAACGTTTTTACCGCTCATCAGTTTAGTGTTATCAGTGATTGATGGTCCTAGACTTATTGCTCTCACTCCGACGTTCGCGGCGATATGTAACATGTGCGGCGTAATGGGCGCAATCGTCTTTTTTGCACGTATGCGCCCCCGACGCATGTTTGCATGCGTGTATGTATGGGTGAGGACTTTAAACATTTTTTTTTTCTTTAATTCTTTTTTATATGTGTAACTTTAAATTTTTTGGGGGGGGGGACTATTTTTTTTTTTTTTTTTCACTAAACTTTATCGCTATCACATTATTTAATTACTACTGGGAGGGGGGTTGGTTATTTTTTACTATATAATGAAAAAAGTAAAAAACATTTTGAAAAAACGTTTTTCTTCCCTACATTATGTTAAAAAATCATTTATTCTTACCCATATTTTTGGTAAAATATAAAAGACGGGGTCACGTCGGATAAATAGACACCAAACATGTCAAGCCTTAAAATTGCAATAAACGACCAAACCAAAATCTGGCCATAGGCGACGCTTTAAACTCATCAGTTTAGTGTTTTCAGTGATTAATGGCCCTAAAATTATTGCTCGCATTGCGACGTTTGCGTGTGTATGTGGGGGACAGGGGACTTAAAAAAGTAAAGCAGCATAAAAAAAAAATACTAATTTGTTTTAGTACCTTAACTTTATTGCCATCACATGGGCGTGCTAAGAAGCCCCCTATGTGATGGCCAATTTACATGTCAGGTCCTCTTTATGGAGACATCAGGGGTCTCCAAGATCCCTAATGACCAGAGATCTGCTTCATCAGCTTCTGAAGCTGGAGAGTGACAGCAGAATGCGGAAGTGATGTACTATACAACACTTTCTGCATTCGGGGGGCCAGAGAGGAGATCGTGTACTGATATCCCTTTGATCTCCTGTCACAGAGCAGCTGTGCCGGGCCCGGCCATAACGGGCACAGCGGATCTCGGGAACCGCAGTGACAGCTGCTGCTAATACAAGCGATCGAGCGTCTCTAGACACGCCCGACCGCTTGAATGTAAAGCTTTAGTTACAACGGCCGGCCGGGAAGCTACTTGTCCGGCTCTGGCGTCCTCTCGTCACAGGAAGTGAGGTAGCTGTCTTTAATCCTATTACTATATAAGGAGGAGCCAGCCTCCTGTGTTTGCTTCTTAGACCTGCCTTGACTTAGATTGCCTTGGACTACTCTTTTGCTTGCTGCCTGCCCCTGACCCCGGTCTGTTCCCTGGATTTGAGATTGCCTTCCGAATTTGTACTTGTACTGACCTCTCTACTCAGTTGTTTCTGCACAGTGTTTGTTTCCAGCCTACGGCACTCGTGCTCCTAGTTGCCCTGCGCCCTTCTGTTCCCAACTCCAGGGGGTCGCAGGACACGAATCGCAAGAGACGCCTTCTTCCAGTCTCATCCTCAGGTACGTGATAGCGTGTCAATCGAGGAATCCCGCTGTTTACATTGTATTCTGACAGGTGCCCCCCGCCCATCAGAATACCCAACCAGAGCGGGCAGCTCATTGGCTGCTGGCTCTGATCGATCGAAGATTTTCCGACCGGCTCCATCGATCAGCCCCACGCACTCTTTGAATTTCAGCCAGTTCCTTAAAAACCAGACAATTCGAACAGTGTATGGGCACCTTAAAACAGAGATTTCAGCCCACGTGTCTACCTATGGGCACATGACTAACTGCCTTAGGAAAGTGAAGCTGAAGGTTTTCCAGCTGCGTTAAATATTTTGTGGTTCCCCGATTCGTTGCCTTACCTGTATTTTGTTGAAATATTGTCCAGCTTCATAAGGGATGACATTGTAGGTGGAAACTCCAATGACCGGCTTATCCGTGGAGTTTTTTGCTTTATAAAATGCTAACGCAGTTTCACCCGGAACCAGCTGGATTGAGAGATTAAAACATAAAAAAGGTTTGTAGATAAAAACAAATTACATCACATCCAAAGCAATAAGGAATCTATCATTTATGTGCTTGACACGCTTTCATCATATGTATAGCCTCCCTTTCATAGAGAGGGAGAGAGAGTGCTGCATCCATTACACAAATCTGCATTTTAACAGGCTTGGGGTGACCGCAATTGTTCTATATATTCAATAAATGCTCCTGCCTTAAAGTGACACTAGACTCAGGAGTTCATCCTTAAAAATACATTCAAGTACCTTCATTATTAACAAAAATGTATCTTATTTGTGTATCACTCGGCTGTAGATCCTCAAATCATCTCTGAACTGGTGCTGACACTGTCCTTCCTTCTGGAGGGTGGCTACTTTTGTTCCCCATGGTCCCTGAGTAGTCACCCCTCCAAGCTCACTCCTGTGACAGACTACAATCTCAATACAAATGAGTAAACTAAACAAGAGATTGTAGTCCATCGCGGCAGCGAGCTTGGAGCGGCGACTACTTTACAACACACACTGGGACCATGGGGAACAAAAGTAGTCACCCTCCAGAAGGAAGGACAGTGTCAGCACCAATTCAGAGATGATTTGAGGATCTACAACTGAGTGATACACAAATAAGATACATTATTGTTAAAGGAGAACTATGGGGTTAGGGCTTTTCCCCATAGTTCTCCTAAGGGTAACGGGAGGACACCAACTAGCGTCCTCCCGTCACCCAAAGCTCAGTAATACCTCGAGCTGCAGCTCGCGGTATACTGAGACGCCGCAGCTGAAACGGATCCCGACAATTATGTCTGGATCCGCCCAGCTGTGTGAGTGACAGCTGGCTCTGCCTATCTAGAGGAACAATGCCTGCATCCAATCAGATTGTTCAGGTATTTTGAGAGCCAGCGGGGTCGACTAGCAATATACTGAAGCTTGGCCCAGCGGGAGATTCCTCCATCCACACAGCTTAGTCTAGATGGAAGAATCTGACCATAGAAAACCTGCAGATAATCTATAGGTGTATGGTCAGCTTTTAGTATAACTGATGTTATTAAAAAAAAAATTAAATTATTTTAAATTTTTTTTACTTTACTGCTGGGGGCTTCAGGGAAATATTAGGGGTTCTAAACTATGAACTTAATTTTTTAATTCATTTTTATTAAATATTTAAATTTTTTACTTTTTATGGGCTTCGGGGAATATTGGGGATCTAAACAGTCCCCTGATATTTCCCTTCTAAAATAGATTGAAGACACAGAGCCCTCAATCTCTTTTTCTGCATACCCTGTTATAAATGAACAGGAATCCTCTATACTGAGTGCTCCTGTTCATTCATAACATGTGGATATAGTGTACTTACTATGCCCACAATCATGAATGAACAGGAAGTGATGTGATTGTGTCAGCAAGAGAGGGGCGGGCTGTGGGGGAGGAGAGCTCCGCCTCCTGCAACAGATCAGAGCACTCTCCTCCAAATCACCACTCACAGCCCCGGACCATTCTCCATCCTGACCCGTCACCGTGTGGCGCCTCACTTCATCCTGAAAGCTTCTTCCTTACCCGCTGGGCATCTCTGCGCTGCATCACAAGGTACACAGACTGGTGCCCAGTGGGTAGGAGAAGCTGGGATATAATCTCTCTCTCATATATATTTATATATCTATATATTTGTGGAAATGCAACTGCAGATATTCCCACCTCACATACAACAACCCAAACACAGGTTGCTAAGGCTTGATCAATGGGCTGGTGTGCCCAAAGCTGAAGTCACAATCAATACAAATTGATGTGTGCTGTGTTTGGGATGTAGGTGGCAAGGTGGGAATACCCCCAGTTGTGTTTACACAGTCTCCTGCTACTAGTTATGAGTGCTGCTCTGGATCTACTTCTGGATACAAAGCACCTATACTGTGGAATGTATCCCTTCCCCCTTGGAAGTTTTCATGTTTTACTGTCATAGAACTTTTGATCACAGTGGATTTAATGTTGCTTTTGTTACAATTATGAACAGAGACAGAGAACTTACATAGATCTCGGTTTGCTGAGGTCGGAAGTTCCAGTGCAGGCTGGCGTGCACATCTGCGTTAAATGTGACTTTAATGACTCGATCCTTCACAGGCTCCATAGACTCAATTTGGTCTGAGTGTCCGGCTACTGCGGCTCCACCGAGACCTGAAGACTAAACAACAACAGGATCATCAGTCAACAGAAAGTAACCATCAGTCTACTATAGGGGCCGGTTCACACCATAAACATGCTGCAAGCACTATTTTTGCAGATCGCACTAGACCGGAACGCAGGCACTGATGCGCTAGCGTTCTGGTGCAGGAGATTGCACTGTGGACAGGGGGGCGTGGCTGCGGTGTCATTGAGTTAAATGTACCGCCACGCCCCCTCGTGCCCCTGAACGAAGGAAGCCGATCGGAAAGCGATACAGTGCATTCAAGCAGCTGACCGCTCTGGAACGCACGGTTTATAGTGTGAACTGGCCCTACAGAAAAATGTATTTAATACATAACACATAATACACTAAAATCAAATTTAGTGCACACAAACAGAATATAATACCCAAAATATAAAAGATGGGGTCATATCGGGTAAATAGATACCAAGCATGGTAGTATGCGAGTAGGAATGGAGCAGTTGAGGGGTAGTATAGGTAGGCGCATTGGGGGAGGGGGTGGTATAGGGGCAAGAAAGGCACAGTGGACGGGTAGTATGTGGGCAGGAAAGGAGCAGTGGACGGTAGTAGGTGGGCAGGAAAGGAGCAGTGGACGGGTAGTATGTGGGCAGGAAAGGCGCAGTGGACGGGTAGTATGTGGGCAGGAAAGGCGCAGTGGACGGGTAGTATGTGGGCAGGAAAGGCGCAGTGGAGGGGTAGTATGTGGGCAGGAAAGGCGCAGTGGAGGGGTAGTATGTGGGCAGGAAAGGCGCAGTGGAGGGGTAGTATGTGGGCAGGAAAGGCGCAGTGGAGGGGTAGTATAGGGTCCGGAAGGAGTAGCTAGAAGCATCAGGGGAGGTGGTGGTATAGGGGCAGGAAAGGAGCAGTGCAGGGGTAGTATGTGGGCAGGAAAGGCGCAGTGGACGGTGTTATGGAAATTCATTTGGTTCAACGCACAAATCCATGCCGCATTAAACTGCGCCAAAGTATGTCAAACACAAAGAATTTCCCCTGTGCTTAAAAGCACAGATGTATGGACGCCGGCTAGGGCCCCCGTGCAATGCATGGACTGGAAGTACCCCTTTAGAGTCATGTAGAGTTAGGACACAGGAGACAGGTGTTGCTTGCTAGTTCCCTTCTTAGAGCTTCTGCACAGGTATTTGTTTATTTTTATAGCTCCCCAACAGGAAGTGATGTCAGACAGGAAGTGATGTCTCAAACAGCGAGACAGGAAGTGAACAGGAAACCACAATAATACAATAATCTATGACCACCGGAGTGAACTTTATCCAGCATTGCTCAGTGATCAATGCCCAATAACGTTACTATGATTCTCATGCGTGCTTATTTACAGGGACAACGTCATATTATCGCCAGCGGTTGATCAGGCGCACTAGAGACAACAAACGCACATTCCTTTCATATACTGCGTTCAAAACAAATGCATCCACGCAAGCCAATAAATCCATGCATTGCACGGGGGCCCTAGCCGGCGTCCATACATTCGCCAAGAAGACACTGCTCCGCCGCGCATAAGATATCTACTCCAATGGTTTACTCTTAGTGGGGATTAAACCAGGTCACGCTCCAATTGGGCGTGACGCAGCAAACCCTGACACGGAGAGACATAATGACAAAATATTACAATACACTAAAAACACATCCTAATAAAATTTCCACAACAACGGGTAGTATGTGGGCAGGAAAGGAGCAGTGCAGGGGTAGTATGTGGGCAGGAAAGGAGCAGTGCAGGGGTAGTATAGGGGCAGGAAAGGAGCAGTGCAGGGGTAGTATAGGGGCAGGAAAGGAGCAGTGCAGGGGTAGTATAGGGGCAGGAAAGGTGCAGTGGATGGGTAGTATAGGGGCAGGAAAGGTGAAGTGGAGGGGTAGTATGTGGGCAGGTTAAGATCACTGGAGGGGTAGTATAGGGTCCGGAAGAAGTAGCTAGGAGCATTGGGAGAGGTGGTGGTATGTGGGCAGGAAAGGTGGCAGTGGAGGGGTAGTATGTGGGCAGGAAAGGAGCAGTGCAGGGGTAGTATGTGGGCAGGAAAGGAGCAGTGCAGGGGTAGTATGTGGGCAGGAAAGGAGCAGTGCAGGGGTAGTATGTGGGCAGGAAAGGAGCAGTGCAGGGGTAGTATAGGGGCAGGAAAGGAGTAGTGGACAGGTAGTATGTGGGCAGGAAAGGTGGCAGTGGAGGGGTAGTATAGGGGCAGGAAAGGCGCAGTGGACGGGTAGTATGTGGGCAGGAAAGGAGTAGTGGAGGGGTAGTATAGGGGCAGGAAAGGAGCAGTGGACAGGTAGTATAGGGGCAGGAAAGGAGCAGTGGAGGGGTAGTATAGGGGCAGGAAAGGTGCAGTGAAGGGGTAGTATAGGGGCAGGAAAGGTGAAGTGGAGGGGTAGTATGTGGGCAGGAAAGGTGCAGTGGAGGGGTAGTATGTGGGCAGGTAAAGAGCAATGGAGGGGTAGTATAGGGTCTGGAAGAAGTAGCTGGGAGCATTGGGAGAGGTGGTGGTATAGGGGCAGGAAAGGTGGCAGTGGAGGGGTAGTATGTGGGCAGGAAAGGAGTAGTGGAGGGGTAGTATAGGGGCAGGAAAGGAGTAGTGGAGGGGTAGTATGTGGGCAGGAAAGGTGGCCGTGGAGGGGTAGTATAGGGGCAGGAAAGGAGCAGTGGACGGGTAGTATGTGGGCAGGAAAGGAGTAGTGGAGGGGTAGTATAGGGGCAGGAAAGGAGCAGTGACAGGTAGTATGTGGGCATAGAGGCAGGAAGGAGCAAGGGTTAGTAGAGGAGAAGGTACCTGGCAGTAGAGCCGGTAGAGGGGCACAGCAGCGTAGGACATTCCCACCATACCCACAGCTCCTGCGGTAACGTAGGTCAGGACGGTTCTGTTCCGGCTCCTCCAGCCCTGTCCCGGGCCACGGCTACTATACGTGCGGGAGCCCCAGGACGCCCACTGACCCCGAACCAGACCCAGCCCGGGTCCCCTACAGCACCCCAACCTCCAGATTGACAGCATTGTACGCCGGGAGGTCACATAGGCCGGTGTTATAGAACACCCGCTGCCTCACATCTCGCGAGACTTCCACTCTCATCCTAGACCGGGCGGAGAAGGCTGAGGGGTGGGAGGGGAATGGGATGAGAGATAGTTGGGGATGAATGTACATCATCTATCTCTCAGAGCGGGACTACAAGTTCCAGGATAACCTGCCAGCTCTTACAGAGCACCGTTTATGTAATTCCCTCTATGGTCTGTACCTGGCAGGTTGAGGCTCCATGTTTTGTTTTGTCCTCTCATTTCTTATTAGGAAGGGTATAAGGAAAGCTGAGCCTTACCTCACAGTCATGAGTATGCCACTGACAGAATTCTTTCTCAGCAGGAATAAGAAGTGTGCAAGACAAGCATTATTTCGCTCATTAACATGCGTTTCATAAACTCCTGCCATTATAAGGCCATACTTGGGGGAAGCATGATCGTACGGCACATTTGTGAGCACTTAGCTGTGTTTCTCGCACGTCAGCCCATTAATTTCAATAGGCTGCCCGATGTGCGACAAGCGCAACGCATGCTGCAGTTTGAGCTGCGAGCTTCACTCGTTTTTTGCTTGCTTGTTGCACATCAACACATGGGCGAAGACACATATTGCCTGCTGTGTTTGATGTGCAATTAACATGCAGTGGCACTTTGGCCGGTGTTCTATATAAAGCTCCAACTCATCGAGAGCTCCAACTACCTCACTTCCGGTGCTCAGAAAGACTGGAGCTCTGTAGAGTTACGGTGCGCATTCGCGCATAGTGTTTTCGGAATACTCTTCGAGTTTGCCACCTGCTGAATATTGTTAAAATGCAGCTGTACAGAGCTGTCAGTCTTTGTGTTTTGCAGTCTAGCGCCGCCTGGTTGAAATCTCCAACTTGCAAGTATCGGGCAGTGAGGTAGTTGGAAATTTTGACGAGTTGGAGCTTTCGATAGAACATCCCAGGTTGTAACAGCTCTTAGCAACCTGGCTGCAACGCTCTGGCTGGAAAGTAGTGACCCAAAGAGATGGTGCCTCAGGCTGCCTCATTATAGGTATGGCCCTGTGTGGCTGTGCTTTGTAGTGCAGCCGCTGGTGTGAACCAAGGCTTACGCTGTTGCCTCTGCAAAAAAGTGTTGTCATTGGAAGATCTTCCCTTCATTTCCTTTACAATTTCGGATCTTCCCTCACTTTCAGCACCGGTGACAATGGTCAGCAGGACAAATGTCACCACTAGGGATACACACAGCAATAAAACCGGGGTTCTTACCCATCCCTAATCTGTACAAAACGGATAAAGTTTTGGCTGTAGATAGACTTCATGCAATCAGTAATGTTCTATGTGTTTGTATTCTAGGTAAAGAGGAACTCCGGGGGGTTGGACTCTTACAGAAGGACTTTTCCTGCACTGCAAGGATTAAAGGCTCACAGAGAAAAAAGGACCCCTCAATCCCCAGGCAGCTTGCACTCTCCCTGAAGGCCCCTGCACCTCACAGACATGTGTTTGTTTTGCATTGTATTAGATAGGGATGCACCGATACAAAGTACCGTGCTCGGTACAAGTACAAGTACAGATACTTTTCCAGCTCCAAGACTAGACTAGAGAAAAATTCAAAAGTTAGGAGGCAGCTGTCATTTGTAAGGAGCACACGGAGCTCCTGGGATTTGTACATCTCTGTTTTAATGTATGATTTTGTTTTTATAAATATAAATAAAGGGATGAACAGATACCATTTTTCCAAGTACAAGTACTGATACTTGCCCAAGTACTCATAGACACAAGTACTGATACATTTTTGTTTATTGTCATGTGACCGTTTTTCTAAAACAATACAGACTAATGATTTCAGGACAGTGGTGGAGCGCAAGAGCCAGGTCCCAGCTGGAACCCTGGTAGTTCTCATGAAAATGCCAAGTATCGGCACTGGTATGTGTGCATCCCTAGTAATAGAGACATCAGTATGCAACCACTTCCCAGGAGCACCTTAGAAAAGAGTCTGTGGGGATGGTCATATAGCATGGGGGAAACTAGGGGGGAAGGTAGGTATACAGATTTTTCCTGGTACCCGAGGAAGTTCAGCTTCAAGCTGAACCTGTACTTTTCCATTAATAGGCAATTTACCATGTTCACTCTACTGAAGGCACAGCAAGTATGTTGTACTTCCCTTTCCGTCACTCACCGGCTACGGCATTCCACTGCCAGAGCCAGCAGAAAGTCCTCTGTGGGCTTTACCTTTCTGAAAAGTAGTGTTGATGGAGTAATCGGGTCTATTTTTTTTGCTCAGCCCGTGGATTGAATGAAAAAATTAGATCAGTGTATGGCCAGCTTAACAAGGCGGGGATTTCTGCTGGGACAGTGATCACTAGACAGTGAAGATAATGGGCACACCATCACAGCTATCACCCTTAAAATTAGGTTGGCAATGCTGTTTCTTTATTTCTGTCACATTTTATCCCTAACACATATTTTTCTCTACCTGTTCTTCTACATGGCATTTTGTGGAATGTGGCGGTTTCGGTGATTATTTTAGAGTAGATCTTTCTGCTGTTATCCAGTCAGTCTGGACAATCAATTTTGCTGGAGAAGGCAGCCTAGCATAGCATTGCTGAAGATAACCGCAGATCTGATGGACTATTAATCCTCATTAAAAACATAGTACCCGGTGGAGACTTATACAAGGTAAAACTCATTCTTCTTTATACCATGTCCACATTTTCCTCAGTGTGGATATCTGAAATATGACTACTAAGGTGAGTGCTGTCTCTTCAATCACCAGCAGAGACAAATTAATAGGTTACTTATTAAACAATCAGTTATGCGCACACCTAAATAACCATTTCTCCCCCATGATCCCTTTGCAGACTTAGCTGCAGTTAAGCAACACAGCCTAGTCCTGGATCCACTCAAACAGTTAGTAGATGACAAAGTTATTCCTGTTCTCTACTCCTGTAAGCATGTTCCCTGTAAGTAGTAGAGCTCTGAATGGCTTAGGCCTCGTTCACACCATCTTCAGTGCGTTCCAGCCTGACCGGACCGCAGGCATTAATGTGCCTTGCATTCCCGTGCAGCCGGAGAGCGTGGCTATGGTGCCATTCACTTCAATGGACCACCATGCCCCTCCTGCCCCACAAAAAACTGAGCTGGCTGCAATGCGAATGCGATCCAGTGCGTTCCGGCCACAATCGGGCCGGAACGCACTGAGGATGGTGTGAACGAGGCCTTCAAGTCTTAAAGGAGAACTATGAGGTGAGTGCTTTTCACTCACCTCATAGTTCTAGCCGACCTGTGACAATGAGACTGTCACAGTTCGGCTTAGTAGATCGGGAGGTGAGCGAACACATACCGGGGTTCGCTCACCTCTCGATCCTGTCACAGCTCTCTCCCGTGACAGGGGAGGGGCTGGATTCCCCCCTCCCTGCTCCGATCCGCCAGCGCTGACTGGCGGAACGGACGGGGGAGGGGGTGGGTACAGCTGACTCTGCCTCTAGATAGGCAGAGCCAGCTGTCAGTCACACAGCTGGGCGGATCCAGACATAATTGTCGGGATCCGGTTCAGCTGCGGCGTCTCAGTATACCGCAAGCTACAGCTCACGGTATACTGAGCCTAGGGTGACGGGAGGACGCTAGTTTGTGTTCTCCCGTTACCCTAAGGAGAGCTATAGTGAAAAGTCTTAACCCCATAGTTCTCCTTTAATGCTGCTTTGTAGAGGATTACAGGTGCATCATATCAAGACAGGTTCAGGAACTTCTCTAAGTAAAATACATATAATCCTGTAATGAATACATAACTAATTACATGGAGTGTTTCATGTGTTCCTACTTTGAACTAACTTTTTATTTTCTTTACGCCTTAATATTACATTACATAAAATAAATAATTAGCATACCATTAACCTTAGTGCCTGAGATCTGTAGATCAATGTTCCCCTGCACAATACCTCGTACTAAGGGAACATGAATCTACATCTCAGCAGCTGACCCTGTACATCGCTGCTACTTGTGAAATCCAGTTGTCATTGACATAGTGGCCACATACCAGCTGGAGGCTTCATCCGCAACAGATGCTACTGAATCCTGAAGATGGCAATGTGCCCCTATTTAATGCTGTAACTGTCAGACACAAATTACAGTATTAAATGTGTGTGTGGGATTTTAGGGGGGACCACACTTTTTTGTATTTTTTTTTTGGCGTTGACTCGCGGATGTCAACTGGTTAAAATTCCTACCAGACCTAAAGGGTCTGGTATGAATTGCTGGGGGAACTGCACACTGTTTTTTTTTTTATTATTAGTATTGGTGTGGACTGTTTAACACTTTAGTGTATTCTATGACAGTTGTCAAATTCTTTGTTTACCTTCGGGATCGGAATGTCAGGAAAGCAGAAGCTGTTACAGAATGACACAGATATCTCAGCTTCTTTTTTTGTTTACATTCAGGATACAAGTCCAGAATGTCAACAAAGAGCAGAGAAGCTGGGGAGCTGTAAATGACACTAGGGGCATAACTAGAAATCACAGGGCCCAATAGCAAAATGTTGTATTTTCACCCCCAAACCACACCCACTCCTCTCACTGGCCAATCCAGAGAAGGCTGCAGAAGTCTGACCCCACCCATTCGGCTGTCTCCGCCTACATTGTCTGGGGTTGCGGAGACTGATTGTTACACCCCATCAGCCCGTCCGCTCCAGTTCTCTGGACAAAAGTATAGTGTTCACGCCTTTGCTGGGACCTGGAAGAATTGTCAGACCTGCTTCTGCCCGGGCCCCCCGTCTGTCGAGGGCCCTTTAGCGCCCGCATGGGTTATTATGGCGGTAGTTCGCCACAGAATGAACACCGCTCTCCCGCTTCTTCATTTCGCACCAAGTTAAATTCGGATGTATCAAATTTCCTTATCATACATTCGGATACATTCGGGTTGGTTATTTCTGTCATTCGGAAATTCGTATGTATCCGGATGTCTGAATTTACAGGAATGAATCGCACATGTCTAATAATAATAACCACCGGGTTTTTCATTAAAACAGTGTACCAAATAAAAGCCTTATTTGTCCGAGAAAATATTTAGGTGTGCAAATTAGTTATAGAGGTATAGCCAAGTAAACTGGTATATGCTAGTGCTGTAAAAATGGCGTCCATTAGAGGCCCATTTTCATGGGAATGTGGGGACTATTATTTGTGCTTTTTGTGTGTTTTTTCCCAGTTTTATATATTTCAGTGACTACCCCTTTAAGACAATTTAACTGTAATTTTTTTGGCAGGAAAAATCGTTATTTTGGCGGGAAAACATTGCCACAAGGATTTCTGGAAGTTTCCACAGCCACCCTATATAAGCAGGTGCTCCTAGGAATAATCATCAGTTGGAATCCTGATCTTCCTCATACGAGGGGGACTATTCCCTTGAGTGATGTATTGCATGAGTTTCAATAACTGGGCAATATGATTGGTTTTAACATTTTACTGGTTAATTGAGTTTAATTGATTATTAAAGATTGATTCAATTATTTATTCCAATAAAATGCTGCGGCCAATTAATGCCAATTCAAATGAACTAGTGTGTTTTGTGGTTATTTATTTAGATTATTAAGTTAGTATAAGCATATGTCACCTACAGTCCCATGCTAAATTTGGCCTGGGCAAATATACAGTTCACGAGTCTGGACTTTACTGGTATGATTTTCCAAGGTCAGTGACCCAAGGCATTGACAACAGACAGCCAGTAAAGTGGCATTTTTATTGAGGGCACCAATGACAGCCTACAAATTTATTTTGGTACATGATTTCTTTAAGATAAGATTGAAATAGATTTGTTTGTCCAGAAATAGGGTTGATTACACCATTTTTTGTAGATTCGTGCAAATGTCTTAGTGCCATTTAAAGAGGCCAGTGTTCTACTGCTCTTGGTAGGAACCAAAGAGGGGAACACTTTTACTTATGTTTTTCAGTTTTTTTCTAAACTTTTGGAATTGTTTCATGTTTGCCTACAGTATATATACAACCTGAAGAGGGTTGGAGGAAAAAAATACAGCACCCCATGCACTTCTGTGGCATCATGTTAGTAATAATAATGATCTACTGCTCACTGTTATCAGCAAGCAATCGGTCTCTACTATGGTGATCTGTACTTAAAGGGTAGAGCTACATCAGCTTTGTACACCTTCAACTGAGCTCCCAGACAAATACGTCTTAGGCCTCATTCACACGAGAAAAAGCCGGCATGTACAACTCTGTGCTGCGAGCACGGCCGTATCGGGCAGCTCCCGGGAAGGACAGGTGCTGCGTGTGATTAGTACGCAGCCCTTGTCCTTCTCTATGGGATTACGCGGCCGTACGCCGCCCTACACTCGCCCGCCCTGCATGTGCGTGCAGGTGTCTATACTCATATGCTGACAGGTTGGATCCTGTCTGCGTCCGAACCGGGATACCCGCACCCGTACGGACCTGCACTTGGGGTGAGCGTAGGGCGGCGTATGGCCGCGTACTCCCATAGAGAAGGACCGGGGCTGCATACTAATCACACGCAGCACCTGTCCTTCCCGAGAGCTGCCCGATACAGCCGTGCACGCAGGCCTAAAGCTGATGATGTGCTCAGCATTTCTCTTTTTGCTGTGATGTTCTACAATGTAAACTTACAACTTTCTTTGAGGAGCAGTCAGAAATGCAAAAGCTTTCAGTCCTTACTTCTGTTATTGACACCTTGTGGTTCCAGTGTAAAGACACACTGGATCCAGCCATCACCCCGCAGGAGAGGCCATATATATTGTTCATTGACCTGGAGTGCAACAGGGTATACTGTAGATAAAATGTGCATTGACTGCACGTAGATGAGCAAAGTCCAGGCATGAAATAAAATCAGTCAGGAAACGTGGCAACTATGGTATAGTTCAGTCTTCATCAACTTTTTTATCCTGGAGGAACCCTGAAATAAATATTGAGGTCTCGGGAAACCCCTGCAAAGGATTAATTATATCCGCACAGGGCTATAGCTACCATGGGGCGAGTGAGACACTCGCCTCAGGTGCAGCTGAGAGGGGGTGCAGACACATGGCTCCTGTTGCCATGCCAAGCACAGGACACCATGGCAACAGGGGCACCAGATGGCCAACACTCCTGCGCCTTGCAGGGAGAAGAGGGGTGGCACAGGCTCCAGCTTCTCCTCGGATCCCTGCTGCACACCCCCATCTGGGAGGAGGCAGCAGGGATCCGATGAGAAATAGAGCGCTGCAGCCAGAGGGGGGGGGGCAGAGAAGGGAGCTGTCGTTCAGGATTTAAAGTCGATCGCATACGATTATCGTACGATAATCGTAAGGTGTATGGGCACCTTAAGTGTAGATGGAGGAATCTGTTGCACCTTTTCCATCTGACCACAGAAAATCTGCAGATAATTGTAAGGTGTTTGGCCAGCTTTAGGATCTGTGAAATAATCACATCCATTGACTTGCATTGGACGTGAGGACACCGAGGGACATTTCACAGCCAGAGCGGAAGGGGGAGAGAGGTGAGCACTCACCACCGCAAGACTGAGGAGCAGTTAACCCTTGCAGTGCATGCAAGGGTTAACTTTTTGCATAACTGGAGTTCTTTAAAGTAAATTTCTCAGGCTGAGCAGATGATTCAGGAAGAGTCCCTTAATTACTTAAATGCTTAGAGAGGAAATAATCTCCAGCTTTGTTTAATCATGCTCAATAAGACTTCAGACTTGCTGATTTCCTTCCTCACTCAAGCCCCCCCCCACCTCTGCAGCAATTGAAATCTCTCAAGATTGCTATTTGTGACATTTTTCAAAAGATTTCATTTTCTTTTAGATTCAAGATTCATGTCACTTAAAGTCAAAACATTTGGCTCTGCAGGGACTTGGACAAATGGGTAATGTAATGAGAAATGCTGCTAAGTATGCCTGTTCCTGCAGCCATTCTTCATTGTCTAAACGCTCAGAGAAACCCAGCCTTCGATTTTCCTGAAAGCACCGCAATTCATCTTTCAGCTCAAGTACCCTGATTAGAACTCTTCCTCTGCTAAGTCACCTGATTCCTTTATGTAAGCGGAAGATTTATGTGCTCTTTCTTCAAGTTCATAGTTTTTGCTTCAGCATTCTCAAGTTAATTTGTCTTTGTTTAATAAAGTTTAACCAGTTTTGAAGTATCGTCCACAACCTTTTTCATTTAACCTCCAAGCATTTTCTACACCAAGCCCTCTCTGAAAAGAAAGCAAAGAAAGCCAGTCAGTCAGTATTTTCTTTACAAGCCAACCATTGATGGGGCACCATCAGTACAGAGGCCAACACAGTCCTTCTAGGACACACTTTTTGTTTTTAGAATATGACGATAGAACAATAAATATATATTGGCCTTTGCTTGTACTAGCAGGAGAATTAACCACCAAACAAATGCACCAACTTCACCCACACTATATTATCAAAAGTATTGGGAGGCCCACCTTTACACACACATGAACTTTAATGGCATCCCAGTCTTAAGGTGGCCATACACTTTACAACCATCGCAAGACCTTAGTCTTGCGATGATTGTAAAGTAATTAAAAAAACGTACGATCTGCCCATCTTGGACGGGCAGATCGTACTTGCAATCATCGCAAGCCCGCCCCCCTGATGGGCGGGCTTCCGATGACCGCAAAGCTGAACGGGCAGTGTCGTTCGGCATTTGTCTCCTGAGCATCATTCAAACCAGCCCAAAATCGTAAGATTTTCGGCTGGTTTTCTAGCATGCTCCTTAGACAAAAGATGTGCGGCCGTATAGTAGAAACGGTCGCACGTCTTCATTCACACTGCGCGATTCTCGTACAATCGCGGGATTTCCCGCGATTCATGTACGAGAATCGTGCAGTGTATGGACACCTTTAATCCGTAGGGTCCAATATAGAGTTGGCCCACCCTTTGCAGCTGTAACAGCTTCAACTCTTCTGGGAAGGCGTCCACAAGGTTTAGGAGTGTGTCTATGGGAATGTTTGACCATTCTTCCAGAAGCGCATTTGTGAGGTCAGGTACTGATGTTGGACGAGAAGGCCGGGCTCGCAGTCTCCGCTCCAATTCATCCCAAAGGTGTTCTATCAGGTTGAGGTCAGGACTCTGTGCAGGCCAGTCAAGTTACTCCACCCCAAACTTGCTCATCCATGTCTTTATGGACCTTGATTTGTGCACTGGTGCTCAGTCATGTTGGAACAGGAAGGGGCCATCCCCAAACTGTTACCACAAAGTTGGGAGCATGAAATTGTCCAAAATGTCTTGGTATGCTGATGCCTTAAGAGTTCCCTTCACTGGAACTAAGAGGCCAAGCCCAACCCCTGAAAAACAACCCCACACCATAATCCCCCCTCCACCAAACTTTACACTTAGCACAATGCAGTCAGGTAAGTACCGTTCTCCTGGCAACCGCCAAACCCAGACATGTCAATCGAATTGCCAGACAGAGAAGCGTGATCCGTCACTCCAGAGAACACTTCTCCACTTCTCTAGAGTCTAGTGGCGGCGTGCTTTACACCACTGCATCTGACACTTTGCATTGCACTTGGTGACGTAAGGCTTGGATGCAGCTGCTCAGCCATGGAAACCCATTCTGTGAGGTTGTCTACGCACTGTTGTTGTGCCAATCTGAAGGCCGCTTGAAGTTTGGAGGTCTGTAGCTATTGACTCTCCAGACAGTTGGCGACTTCTGTGCACTGTGCACTTCAGCATGCGCTGACCCCGCTCTGTCATTTTATGTGGCCTACCACTTCGTGGCTGAGTGGCTGTTCTTCCCACTTGCTTCCACTTTGTTATAATACCACTAACAGTTGACCGCGGAATATTTAGTAGCAAGGACATTTCACAGAACACCTGAATCCAATGATTTGGAGGGGTGTCCCAATACTTTTGGCAATATAGTGTACATTAAAGAACTCCAGGTATGTAAAATGTTTACCCTTGCAGTGGGGTTAGCGCCCGCACTGCAGGAGCCAACTGAAGTGCCGGGTATAAAGACTATAAAGCACATTCCTGTGCTTGATGATCTGTATTGGAGGGCAGGAAAGACATCAGAGATCTAATAGACCCCTGATGTCTCCATCAAGAGAATCTTTCTCTTCCAAATGCTCTCACATAGTGCCTGGTTAGCCCCTTTGTGATAACATCAGTTAAGAAAAAAAAATATGAAAAAAAGGAATAAACAAATTTAAAATAATAACATAACTGCAAATTAAAAAAGTACAAAATAATAAAACAAAAACGTGATGCACCGGGATCGGCATATCAGCACTGTGCCTGGGAAGACACACTATTAGCTGTATATTGTAGCGCATTGAATGTGAATGCAGTCTAAATGGCAGACCGCGGTACAGAGTGACCGCTCTTTCCGGACCGCGATTCGGACCTCAGCTCCATGAAAAGTTTATGCACCGGACCTCCTTGTATTCACTACACCTGCCTTAGACCAAAACAAGCAGTGTAACCTTTCAGGTTACAAGCTGTCTGCTGTTGCTAGAAGGATTTACCTCAGTTCCTGGGCAGATCTTTATTCAGCTGAGCACAGGATTGGTGACATCTTTTGGTGGGAAAACAGCTGGCCAATGAGTGTTACCTTTCCCCTAGGGATGCACCGGTACTAGTTCTTCGGTATCAGATACGAGTACCGATATGATAACAACCCCCTATATAATAGCAAAGGCACACTGACAGGTCCTCTTTATGGAGATATTAGGGGTCTCTAGGACCTTTAATATCACCTATGGACCCCAAAAGAAGCTGATGATCTGCTTTATCAGCTTCTTCTCTCTGGCAATAGCAGCCAGATGACTGACAGGTGAATGCGGAAGTGATGTAACACACATCACTTCTGCATTCACAGCCCGGACGGAGATCAGCAAGGAGCTGATAAAGCTCCTGCCGCGAACGAGCACATATAGGCGATCGGCGGGCTATGGACCCGCTGATCGCCTATATGTGAAACACCCGGTACCGGGGGTTCGCATTGGCCGGGTCTTTTCTGCCCGTGCGTGCCCGCTAGGGGGCGCGCGCGAGCAGAAAAAAATTGCCGTCTGGAGACGGCACCCCGCAGATGCTGCAGTTCCGTCCGTCCGTTTTTTTACTACGGGCGGACGGCAAGAGGTTAAGGAAGCCAGGTGGCGCGTAATGACTCGCCACTGGCTTCTTGATTAGCCAGGAAGCCGGGCGGCGTGTAAAGACTCACCACTCAGCTTCCTGATTAGTAAGCTTCCTGATCACCAGGTGATGAGGGAGCATACTGTCATTTGGGGGTTGAGGAGACCAGGGAGGGATGTACTGTCATTTGGGGGGTGAGGAGACTTTTATTTGACGAGTACAACACGCAAGTGAAAATGTACTTACGAAAGCCAATGATCATAAGCGTAAAAGGAAACTACCCCATAAAAGAGGGCGGGGCCTGTGCAGAGGAGTCATCCCTGCGATCCATGGCCCACACAAAAAACCCACTCCCCAGTACGGGGACCACCACAGCAAGGGAAAGAAAGAGAGACCCCGCAGTACTCACGACCCCCAGGACACTGTCTCAGCCCAGCACCAGCTTGTACATTCGGGGTTTCTTTTAGACTTAATTGTAACAATACAAACAATTAAAAATCAGTAAAAATTCAGTCAAGAAATATCCTCCGCAAACATATAGTCCCATTGCGATATTTACTAGGAGACCACAGGAAGTATTGTCGATACCTCTAAAATTAATTAAATAAATATGACAATATATTTCAGATATTGATGGATGCAACAAACTTTACAAAACTTTACAAAACTTTACAAAACTTTAAAAAAAGGAAGGACTAAAATGACAAATGGATACTCCATAACCAACACGATCATACAATGTGAATGCAATTATGACATATTGTTCCTCTATTAGACTATTGATTCGTAAGGTATACATTCGCCTGTAAGGAAAAGTCATTTGTTTTTATTTTTAGACCCCAGTGTTAATATAAATGGACCAGTCTAAATATATTTTTGGCCCCCAATATCAACTTATCTTTATAAAACTGACAACATCCGACTTTGAAATGTCTCCAAAATGGATAGTGGGATCAAAGGGAAATCCCTTAATTGGTTGGAACTTGTGTTTCGATCTTTATTAACTATATACAGTATATATGGTTATATTACATATTGGAGGTGGTGCAGATAATAATTTAACATGATCCATTCAAAAGGACACAATAATTCTAAAATGGGGAAGTATAAAAGTTACATTTAAATATAAAAAGGACATTTATTCTGGGGGTACAGTTCTAGTGGATGTTTATATAATATGGGGAGGGCGAAAAAAAAATTTCTGCCCCGGGCGCCCATAACTCTGGTTACGCCACTGCCGAGCCCCCTCCGCACTGGGCATGGCAGTAGTTACGCTACTGCCTGCGGGCAATTGCCTCCCGGCCCAGTCCTCTCGTCAGTGGGGCCCCCCCAGTCTTGGCCCTGGGGCGGCTGCTGGTAGTTCCACCTATGAACAGACCACATAGAAAACAATTGTTTGTATTGTATGTGTCCTAGCGGTGACCTTTGTTGATCCAGGGCAGTAAAACGCAGGCCACCGCTGTATATGTGAACAGAGGGCCTTAATGTAAGTAACATGCTCCCTCCAGAATTTACTGCATAGCCATGCAGGACACTCAGTCACCCTAACCCAGTCGCCATGGAGCCATGAAATATGTCATGGCAATTGTTGATTGTTCAAAAATATGACCATCTGCATGCGGTCTGCAGAGCAGTTTTGTTTCTTACCACTAGAGGTCACCATTCACACATACAATCACAGCACTGCTTTTGCAGACTGAAAATCCACAAACCACAGAAGAGCAAAACTAAACCTGTAGTAAATAAGTTTTCACAGAACTTCCTCTAACAAAGTCTAAACAACAAGGTGCTTATTCCTTATTTTAGGATCATGTGTGGAGTTATGCACTGGCAAGACAGAACTGCTGGTTAAGGCCTCATTCCCACTGGGTGTACATGTCCGTGCAGCGTGCACGCCCGTAAACAGCCGATCCCGGGAGGGACAGGTGTGGCGGGTTATTGCGCGCAGCAGTCTTTTCTTCCCTATGGCAGGACGCGGCTGTTCGATGTCATACGGACACCCGAACGGCACATCCGTGTGGCTACGAGTGTCTGCACTTGTACGCGGACAGGATCCATCCTGTCTGCGTCCAAGTGCGGACACCCATACCTGCACGGATGCCACCGTACAGCTGCGTCCTCCCATAGGGAAAAATAGGCTGCTGCTAACAATCACACGCAGCACCTGTCTATCCCAGGATTTGCTGTTTACGGACCTGCTTGCAGCATTGGTGTGGCCGATCGCATTGCGGCCCGAGGGCGTGTCTGTGGCCCTATTCACTCCCCCTCCCGCCCCACAACAATGTGAGCTGGCCGCAATGCGATCCAGTGTGTTCCGGCCAGAATCGGGCCCCGGAACACACTGAAGAAGGTGTGAATGGGCCTTCAGGGCCTGTGTTGATTGGCCTTTGATCCCATCATGCTAACAAGAGAGCAGATCGAGGAGCTAATCTGTATGCTACTGCTGCTCCTTCATTGTCCAATCACCAGGCAATGGGTATGTTGATGACCAAGCAGTGATTGGCACTGGCTGGCAGAGTTTTAGGATCTGACGTTTTTGCTTGGCAGGGAGACTGGATCACAGGAATGACTACAGAGAATGGCAAATGTTTGATAAAACAGTTCCAATACTTGAAGTTTAAATGAATATTTTAGTATTAACACATAAATATGTATGAAGACCATACTGTGTACATGTAAGCAGTTACAACATAAAAAGGAGAGAACAGAAGACATTTCGACCTCCAAGTAAGTCTCTCACTAGCAATAACATAGCAGTTTTCTTTTTTCTCCCCTGTAAAATATTGTTACTACCTTTTTACCCTGCTACGGTAGTAGATCTGTTTTTTTCACCCCCTTCCTAAATAGGGTGACAACACTGTTTGTTCAGCAGTGAAAATCACTGCAGTGCTGTCACTCTGTGGACAGGGTAATCTTAGATGGGCTTTAGCTTGTCTCTTACCTAAAGTCCATTTGAGACCACATGCCCAACTCCCACTAACACTTTTTCAGCAGTTACAGCAACAGTTTATATGAATAAATGACGACCACTGTAAGCACCCCTGGCAGTGTAATATGGTATAGTCACAATCCTTGTAACTGTCACTTTTTCTGGACAGCTTGGTCTGCATGTAAATCTGATGAAAAAGAAGATATGTGAAATAAGAAAAAGGAATGTATATAGTGAATGTCATTATAGTTATTGACCCCACACAGTAACCTGTAACCAGAATTCAATATGTTTTTTCTATAGTGGGCTTTTATTTGTTTTGCAGGCATTACATGGCCATGGTGTCCTTGCAAGTTAATTTGCTGCTCACGCTCACCCTTACATGATGCATCTGTAGCAATTTGATGATCAGATCAGGCACAGAATCACATTATCCATGCCTCCCCTTATATATTCTGCACCTATGATGACCTTTAGAATCCAAAAGTCATAAAACATTGGATGACTCTTCTTATCAGATAATTAGCTGTGGAGAAGAGCAGTAAACATCAGTCTCTGCAATGAACTCTCACCCGGGTATTTGTTTACAGTTCATCATAAGAGACTCTGAAAGGTTGGTTCCATTCCTTTCTCACTGGAGAATTAAAGGAGAACTATGAGATGAGTGATTTTCCCTCAACCTCATAGTCCGAGCCGACGTGTGACAATGAAACTGTCACAGGTCGGCCCAATGGATCGGGAAGTGAGCGAACACATACTGTCGCTCACTCACTTCTTGATCCTGTCCCTGCAGAGAGCAGTGACTGTCACTCACGGCTCCCTGCAGGGATTCCCCCCTCTTTCCCGCTCCGATCCTCCAGCGCTGACTGGCGGAACGGATGGGAGAGGTTGCGGGTACAGCTGGCCCTGCCTCTAGATAGGCAGAGCCAGCTGTCAATCATGCAGCTGGGTGGATCTCGACAGTAATGTCGGGACCCATCCTGGCTGTGGCGGTCTCAGTATACCGCGAGCTGTAGCTCGCGATATACTGATGTTTGGGTTACGGGAGGACGCTAGTGTATGTCCTCTCGTGACCCTTAGGAGAACTATGGGGAAAATTGTTTCTTGGTTTAAATTTTTATGTTGCTAGGACCTTTTACAAGTTTGTTGTGCTCATAGTACAGCATTATTTTTGTTGTCCATTTGTTTTAGTAGCAGCCTTTTGTTTGCAGCACACTGTTACATCTTTTGAAAGAGCTTAAACCAGTGTGGACCAAAGTTACTTCACGCTGTCACCCATATTTACTGCACCCCCCTATTTTATTTTATTTTTTAAGTTAGGGATACACTGGTTAGGCCTATTTTCCCTGATAAAGACTGTTTCCTTGCTTGCCAATGTTACCCTGCTGTATGCTCTGCAGTTTCATAATACATTTAGTGTGATTTATGTGTCACTGACCCAGGACAAGTATACATATTAGGAGTTCTAATATGTTTTATATGCATGCTTGTTCCAAGTGAGGGGTAGCTAGGCAGCCAGCCAGCCAGCATTGTCATAGAGATATCAGCATTGACAGCCTCTGTATACAGTATAGCTGTTCTTTAAGCTTTAGTAACCTCAACCATCTCAGTATAGAAAGGCTTTTCTTCCCGTATAAACACCTGGATCTTACTAACAACAGTGCATTTTTCTTTGGATTATATGTATATGATCTAAGTCAGTGGTTCTCAACCTGTGTAACCTCAGGACCCACATTTGTCCTTGGTCATCAAGTCACAACCCAAGTCGCACTGCAATGGAATGCACGGAATTAGGGTACACACTACACAAAATGTTTTAAGAACACCCAGTCTCCCTTCCTTATGAGAACTGGAGTGGATCCTCATCCTGGGGTCCAGTGTGGGCTGCTGTGCTGTGATGGAGCTCCATCCATATGTGCATTACTTGTAAAGCTCCCTCACATGCCCTGTAGAGGTGCCAGGAGCCAGAATGTGATGTCACTTCGGTCCAGGTATCTCTTCAGGGCCCATGAGGAAGCTGTAAGCAATGCACATATGGATGGAGCTCCCTCGCGGCCATAGCCCCATCCCACCTCAAGCTGACACTCGGCACGAGCAGCATATTTTAAATGGCTGCTTGGCAAGAGACATGTCAGTACTGCGCTAGGGGGAGGCAGAGGAGCCTCTCACCTATAAAAGTGGAAAGCATGCGGCGACCCAATGAACATGAGGTCGCAACCCACTTTTGGGTCACGACCCACCAGTTGAGAACCAAGGATCTAAGTGAAGTGCCAAAAGATGAAGTGCAGGATGCTGCATAGATTGTACCCTACAATGACAAATACTCTCATTTTATAGACATGTGATCAAAGGAAAATAACTTTTGTTGTTAGGTCAGTTTCGATGTAGAAATTGACTACATCAGTTCTTCTTTATGGCCAGCCTATCATATAAACACCCCCTATTTGCCTCCCACACCCAACAATTTACACAGACAGGAATATAAATGTTTTAAGCAGCTTTATTGATGTTTTATGCTTCTAATACACCACGCTATGTTATGAATGGCACATCCTGAGGAAGACGAGAAACCTTTCGGAATCTCTAGGGCGATCAGAATACTCCCTGGATTAACATCAATGATGCTATTCCTGAGGAAGGCGAAAAACCCTATCAAAGCATATGCTCCGACCGGGAAAAAATTCCTTCCTGACCCCCTCTTCCCCAGGCAGCCTAAATGTTGTATAACTCTGACACGGAAATTGATCCCAAAAAAGGCATGATATCCGTGTTGAAGGAAATAAATTCCTTCCTGAATCTCTAGGGCGATCGGAAAACTCCCTGGATCCACATCAATGATGCTAATACAGAGGAAGGCAAAAAACTCTATCAAAGCATATGCTCCAAAATATGAGGAAATACAATAGTTAAAAGAGAGAATTATTTTGGAACACACTTTGGAATCATGATTAGGTTAGGAATAAATAAAGAATGTATAAAAATCTAGTGACTGTAGAATTTATCACACATGCTGATATCATCTGTCTTATACTTAGTTTTGTACTTAATGAGATCAGCAGTATGACTGAAGGTCTTCTCTCTTCCCTTCACTATTCATCAAAATACAAGAATTATCAACAGCTTTCTTACCATTGATGGTCTGAAGTTTTGGTAATATTGGATCTTTCGTTTCGTGGCGGTAAATGCGGCCGTCAGAGCCCCGGATGACAGTGCTCTCCTGGTGGAAAAAAATTGATAGGAATGGTTATGTAAAATCAGAGACTATACAGAAATGCCTATACATACTACTAATATACCTTCACTTACCGAGAGCGCCACTTTTTGTGCATGGTGTTACGTTGGTGGCCAGAGCAGAGTTGTCTTTATGGGAGTGATTGTATGGAATCCTCCACAGTCTCGGCTGTCACTGCTAAGAAAAGAATGTGAGTTTAGATGGCTGTCATTGATTCACTTTATAAAAACTTTCACCCTTTGCTTTTGTAGTATAATTAGGTAAGATTAGGGATGGATCTACCCATTAAGTATTCTCATTTATGCTTGGATACTGATGTAATAAGTAAATCCATTTCCTTCTCCCTTAAACCCTTCCTTCCCCCGACTTACCTCTGGCGAAGGTTATGCACTTGAAATGCAGTTATTCTGCGTCTCGATTGCCGAGATGGAACAGCTGGCGGCCTCGGGAGAATCAGCATCTTTCTGTTAAATGAAAAAGTAGGAAAGTACAAGTGAGAAAAACAATACTGCAAATAATGAGATAATAGTAATGTATTATATTCCTGGTACTGTCGGGTCCAGGTAAATACATGTTATAACAATAATACAAATATTGATCTAATAGTAATGTGCTTACTCTTCTGACACCTTCATGTTGACCTCACGGGTACGGGACAGGGAATTTAATTTTGTAATTAGCTGCCTAGAAGATAAAAAACATTTCAGATTTTAGACATTGCTTTGCTATGATGATAGTAATAAGATGATAAAGGCAACTCAATGTTGCTAGGATAAAACTTTGAGATAAGGTCTCCCTGTTGGGTTTATAAATTATCTTCACCGACTTTTGGTTTATATTAAACCAGAAGTGAGAGAAGCCATCTAGCTATTTGTATTTCTTACTTTCTGATGGCAGCAGCTTCATCGGCCTCAAAGTGTGGAGGACGGTCCTTCAATCGCTGGCAGATCTCATTCCAGCGTTCCTCCAGCTGCTTGGTGAGAGGACCGAGCTCCATCCTGTCAAGCTGTAGAGTAAATAAGAAAGTGACAAAGGTTAAAAACAGATATAAGTAGAACTATATATAATAATAATAATAATAATAATATTATTATATTGATAAATAACATTGGCCAATCCAGAGGGCAAGAAGACACTTACCTTATCTTTCATCTCGGCATTAATTTTATCCACAACACCATGCCAGTCTGGTGGCATCAAAGGTGGCACGGCTGATCTTGCTCTCAATGGCCTGCCTGTCGGATTTCTAGATGGAAGGAAATGGAATACAAGGCTTATTTAAAACATCTGCATCCTTATATAAATATGAATTGTGTTACAACAACAAAACGGATCAAATAGTTGGAGGCCCAGCTCATAATAACTTACATTGAGCTCGACGCCCACTTGCTGCTCCAGAGCCATGTGCTCGAGCACCCTGAGCTTCTCGGAAGTGGCCTGTTGGATATGAAAAGGTGTTGTTAGTATGGAGAGCATAAGAGATGATGCAAATGAAGTGGGTTGAAGGATGGATCAATGGGGGAAGTATGAAAACTAGAAGCATAATAGTAAGGTGAGATACAAAAGGTGAGGAAGACATGACATAATAAGGGGAGACATGATGACTTTACTTACATCCTTGTCTTTGTTGTAGATTAAGGTTAAGGCTGAAGCACTGTTATCTAGCTGCAGAGACTTTTGGTTCATTAGGAGAAGCTGCTCCTGGGATTTCTTCTCCTAAAAGATGGAAATAGATTTTCAGAATACAAAGTTGAAGCCATTCTTGACCTTACCCATGTCAACCAATCCAATTCCAACAGCCAAAAGAAAGCAATCAACTGACTGGCTGCATTGGGCAACACCTCTACTTTCTTTCTGTTGTATTTATATTGAACTCTCTTACCCTTAGTTTGTCCTCCTGGATGTCTCTGATGTCACTGTTAAAGGATGCCATCCTTCCCTGCAATTCAGGCATTGTTCCTGCAAGGTCATCTGGAAACAGAAAACAAATTGTTATTAGTTAATATAATAAGATCAGGTTGTAGATAATCTTTATCTAAAACTTTCCCCCCAAGGTGATGCTTTAGCTGACGTATTACTTTTACAGCAGAAAGTGATATATTGTGTATCACCCAGCACAGAAAATGGAGCCTTCACCATTCTTTGTGAGATCGGTGATACTGGGTGATCAATAATCCAATCTGCCTCATTAGAGGACCACTGTAGAGTAGTTCAGCTCGCAGTGTTTTATATTCCAGAATAATAATACTTTGTAGAACTCATTCATACCTGTTATTCTCTGGAGGGCGGCCAGCCTCTCATCATCTGCCATTTTGGCTCTCTCCAGAGCAGCCAGCTTCTCCTCCGCTGCCACCTTGGATTTCTCCAGGGCGGGCAGCTTCTCCTCCGCAGCCACCTTGGATCTCTCCAGGGTGACCAACTTGTCAGCCATCTTGGTGGTCTCTGGAGCCTCCTCCACTTTGGCTTTTATAAAAGCCTGCTCCTTGGGGCTTGCTCCAGTCTGCAGCACAGAATCAGCTGACCGAGTGCTGCGCAGCATTCTGGATTTGGAAGGCCATGGTGGGGAGCGTGGATGACTGGGAGCCATGGCAGTAGTTGAGGCCTCCTTGATCTTGGCATGGCACTGTGGGTCTCAAGGTATGTGTTATTCAAGCTATACCCCTTTCCCTAACAGAAAATTAATGATTCAAAAGATTATACTACCAAGAGAACTTTTTAACCTGGAAATACCACCCCATCAGTACTTCGTTGGGCCACGAGATGACTTCGTTGGGCAGCCTCGTGACTCCACGAAATGTTGAAATGTGATGCGAGGAATCTGACATTGCACTGTTGCCCTTCTGTTGTCTTGTACCAGTCTTGCCACTCTCCGTTCCTCTCCGTTCTGCCCTAACGTTGACTAGTCGCTGACGGCCACAATTCACACGTTCAGACCCAGATTTTCGGCTGACAGTCCAGTCTTTAAACACTTTAACAACAGCTGCTCTTGAACATTTAACGAATTCTGCTGTTTTGCTGATACTCTTTTACATAGGATACATATTGTTTTTAAATTGGTACACTGTTGCTGCTGGGATCATGTAACAAATTGTGTGTATATATATTTTTCCTCGACATCTGATCGCATAGTTATACGCTGTGTTTAGAATTAGTCTGTGAACAGTAGGTAGACTTTTATTAAAGTGTCCACGTGAGAGACCTTAAAATGCTGCTGCATTACCCAATCGTTAGGCTGATGAAGGGGTAAATTCCCCCCCCCCGAATCACATTCCTGTCACAGAACCTTGGAAACACACACAGAGGTGATTGTTCCACCTGTGGAGTTAGAGGATATAGAAGACTGAATAGAAAGGCGCTGTTAGGATCCAGAGCGCCTCCAGGTGGCGCTGGAGCTAAGCCCTACAGTTTCCGTAGTCACCTGCAGGGGTCTCCAGGCAGCCAGGAACTGCTAGGTACCAGACCTCCACTGGGTGGTGCTGGAAACTGCAACTCCAGTGCTCACCTGCAGGTGTCTCCCAGCTGCCACCAATCATCCACCACCTGGGGCTCCCTGGGAGGTTACTTAAGCCCTCCCTGCAGTAAGGTCTGTGGCTCAGTATTGTTTCCTGAAACTTGAACCCTGATTGTTGTCTGTGAATCCTGAGTCCCCAGTTCTGTCGCCAGTTCCGGTGATCCCTGCTTTCCGTCCAGAGTCCTGTACCCTGTTTGTGTCCCGAGCCCGGTTAACCATTTGCAGTCCTAGATACCTCTTGTTGCCATTACCTGCCTTTCCTCCTGTTGCCATTACCTGCTTGTAGTCTTGTTGATGTTACTTATGTTTGCTTTTGGGTGTTGTTTAGTTTTGCTGTTTATTAAACTGTATATAATACATTCTGCCCTGTCCGGTGTGGTCATAAGTGTTTGGTCTGCCTGTGTGGGTACCTGCGCAGGTGTGGGGTCACCTGAGCCGGTATCCTTGACAGGCGCATTCGCTTGTGCGTGTTCCAGCAACCAGTCCTTCGGCTCCATATGCAGAGTGGATCTCTGGCTCCATCTACAGAGGGACTTCATCCTCATGGTTCATGCGGTTAATGATCACACGCTATCTCCTTTGATATGTTCACCAAGCAAGGTGGCCATTTATGAGTATTTGTTTTATTTATTTTGTGGTTCAGTGCTTGTGTAGAAACCATGTCAACGGGCAAAAAAACATGCTTTCAAGACACCTAGACACCACACAATGCATGCTGTATGTATTAACCCCCAAAATTCCGCTGCACACCTTGCTGAAACCAGTTTTACATCGTTGCCAAGCCATGCCAACTACCATGTCCCTCCAAAGAGAATGTCTTAGTGGCTAATAATGGCACACTAATTGGACAAGGGAATTTGGGACCAGAACTTTGTTGTTGCCCATAGGAAATAGTTTTCAGCTGTCATTTCTGCAGTGCAATGTTGTAAATGAAGTAAGGACTGTGATTACTTGCTATGGGCAACAGAAAGGTTCTTTTTATTTATAT
>NW_017307450.1:109841-112670 GCF_000935625.1 Nanorana parkeri | reverse complement strand
TATATATATATGCTCCTCGGTGGGGCTCAGACCAGTAGATGGGCCCAGTAACAAAGTTTTAGACTGACTCATGGAAGAGGCTTTTGCCTAATAAAGATATTATGTGTTGTCACTGCTCCAGCCTGTGCAGGGTTGGTCAGTGTCTTCACATCCGAGGAACTGGTGCTGGAATATGGTAGGCCATTATTCTCTAAGCCAGACGCCTGTATAGCATTGTACAGCACTCTCCTTCCTATTATGATGAAGACACTTGAGTTGATGTACTAAACAAATTTAGAATCTTCACACAGTTGTGTGAATATGAACCTCAATTATCCATTCATTTGAAAAGTAAATTCCTGTTGATATTTTTTTATTTGCAAATGACTGAATAATAAAAGTGAAAATCCATACAATTTATTGTGTGAAGATTCTTAAAGTGGACATCTACCCCGTTTCACAAAAAATCACCTTTAGTAAGAAAGAGGGGACGATGCTACATATATGGTAAGAACGTACTGGAAATCTATCTTGGAGATAGCACAACATCTAACGGGGCTTTGTATGCTAGAGACACCTGCAGTGTCTCTAGCATACACCTGAGCAGAATAAAAAGCCGGGAATTATCTAGTAATTATCTAGTATTTGTTTGTAGATTGTCATCACTAAACATTTCTAAAGGTGTATTTGTTGTCATTTCAAAGAGAAGGGTAAAGTTCCTCTTTAACCCCTTAAAGCTGGCCATACACTGTTCTATTTTTTGCGTTCAACACACGGGCTGAAAAAAATGGAACAGATTCCTCCATCAACGCTTACGAGCATTGATTCAGGAATCTCCAGCTGTTTCTATTGTAGTCTGACAGCATCCACCGGCCGAATACCAGAGTACCCGAACAGCTGTGTTTGTAGGAGAGTTTCCAATTGGCTCCTTCAATCAGCTGATTAAGGGATGCTGCCTGAAAGGGTGCTGACAGCTGCACCCACTGTGCAAATTTTGGCCAATTCCTGAAGAACTGGCGGAAATTTGCATAACATAAGGCTAGCTTTAGTAAGTCAGCTCAACTGCCTGGCCCTGTGCAGACCAGAGCAGTGAGAGCACACAAATGTCTGATCTGAGGTCTGTCTTTTTAAACATATTTACATCTAGGGCCAGTTCACACCCGATGTGTTGGGCTAGACAGGACAACCTTGCCCAGCGCATGTTGGAAACAAAAATATTACATGCAGTGCTTTTTTTCACCGCAGTGTGTTGCACCGCACTACACCGCATAGAAACCCACTATGGTGAATACAACTGAATGAAATGTCACATTGTGACATTTCAATAAAGTTCGTAAAAAAATGTAAACAGCGATGCGCTGAAATCAGTGCAGTGCACTGCTTCCTAGCAGCGTACTCCAGCGGCTGCGCACAAGTGCATGCTGCTGGTGTGAATGGGCCCTTTGTGGGCAGTCTGACTTTATGTGTAAATAAAACAATAAACTGACAAAAATATTACTGCAAATACTTACAATTAAAAAACAAAAAGGAACATTTATTAATTCGCATGCTTCCCATGCAATATGTTTAATTGTTCTAACAATTTAAAAATATGAATAAGAAATTCCCAACAATAGAGGAAGTTAACATTTGCATGGCAAACAGTAGCAATGACAGTACAGTAGCAGAGCCTCTGGCAAGTAACTTTTTTTCCTTCAAACTTTGTTTTATGACCATTATCCATCAGCATGTACTGCTGATGTGAACATTAGGATAAACTCTAATTATTACAGTTCCTTAATATTAAACATAATAATAATTATTCCTAACAACTACAAAAATTGTCTCTTTATCAGCTCTGGACCTTCATCGTCTGTCCTGTTCACAAAGTCCTTCACCAATGTTCTTGCACGTGCCTGTAGAAGATCAGAGGAAGAGAGAGGGAGTTACATGTGGTCATTATTAGTACAAAGTGCCCTAAATATTAAACTGACAGAAATTGTATCTTAAATAGTCACTGATGTCTACTTCTGGCTGCTGTCCCTATTTTCGCAGTCACTTCAGGCATCGCCATTAGAAAATATATACAGATAAAAACCTTTTAATAGAGTAGCAAAGGGTTAAAACCCCAGTCAGTTTTTTGGTGTGCTGGTTGCATTCGATTAGGGCCGGTTCACACCAGAAACAGTGCATTCTAGAGCGGTCAGGCTCATTCTGGTTTCCTGCGTTTAGGGGCGGGAGCGGGCGTGGCGGTGCATTGAAGTCAATAGCACCGCAGCCATGCCCCCCACCCACAGTGCGATGGCCCACACCAGTGTTCCGGTCCAGTGTGATCAGCAAAAATGCTGCAAGCACTATTTTTGCAGATTGCACTGGACCGTAACGCAGACACTGATGTACCACGCATTCCGGTGCGGCCGATCGCACTGTAGGCTTGGCTGCGGTGCCACTGACTTCAATGCACCGCCACGCCCCCTCCTGCCCCCGAATGCAGGATGCCGGCCAGAATGTGATTCAGTGCATTCCAGAGCCTGACCGCTCTGGAACGCGCTGTTTATGGTGTGAACCGGGCCCCCAGTGAGCTATGGCTTAACTTCGTGTTATAAGACGCAACAGGAAGTGATAGAAAATCTCTACTTCTCTCTTAGGGCTTGTTCAAACCATGTCCGGATCATGTCCAGACCAGAACAGTTTGTTCCCGGACCAAAAAAGCATCCCAATGTATCCCTATGGTATTTCTGGGCTCTTTTCACACCAGTGCAGTTCATTACGGTCCAGACAAAAATACTGCTTGTCTCATTTCCTCTGGTCTGGAACGCATCAAAATGCATGCAAACGCCCTGGATTGTACCTGTAAGTCTATTTTAAGCT
>NW_017307450.1:101597-109402 GCF_000935625.1 Nanorana parkeri | reverse complement strand
CTGGATTGTACCTGTAAGTTTATTTTAAGCTTAAAAAAAAAAAAAAAAAAGCGGTAAAAACGTGACAAAACGCAATGCACCCTGTTCCAGATCTGGTTTCCCCATTGGAAGATTTCCCCTCACCTGTTGTTCTGTAGCAAAGCTGTATAATTTTGGTCTTCCCATCACTTTCTGTCTTGGTAACAGTAGTCACCAGCACAAATAGAGAGGGTAGATCTACCTGGCAGGAATGCAGACTGCAATATAACCTGGGAAAGGGTTGTAATTCTTCCCTACTCTATTTAAAACTAAGCAGAATAGGATTTGACTATACAGCACAAACACAAGCAGTACTCCAGACCAGGAAACATCTACCATAAAGACCTCCCCCCCCCCCAAAATTTATCCATTATTTTTTGACTTACAATTGATTATGTGAAATCCTTTTGCTCCGTGTCTCTCAGTGCTGCATCCCTGAACTTCTGGTGGTGGTGCCCATACTGGACACATAAATATATCCCATGACTGCTTGATTCATTTCTGATTCAACAGCCTTTGCAGCATGCCAACATGCATATGTGCTTAGTATGATTCACGTGATTCACGTACAGCACTGTCTCTGGAGCTGCTGTCAGTCAAATCACAAGGACGTGGAGCAGCTTGCAGTCCGGGGCTTCAGCGATGCCTGTTGGGGGTTGGCACATCAGGCTGTGAGCCAAGTCTGGAGCATGCTCATAAGGGTGGCATTGGCTGGGCTTCATGACACCCTGCAAGGCAACATAGCCACCTGTAAAAATGTTTTTTCACATGGTGGATTTAATAACAGTTCAAAGAAAATCATCTGTAATTTCCTAAAAAGGGCAAACATAGCAACCAATCAACTATCATTTTCGGAAGGTGGTCACCAATGGCATCCCCTGTATTTCTCCCATTACTGTTTTACTTTCAAGAGACCCTGTCGCCTCTGAAAAACGTGAAAGGAAAAGCATCCTGCCAAAGAAGCAGCCTAATAATTACCGGTCCAGTAAGTGGTGATACAACTTTGCTCTCTTGAAGAGCTCCAGCCACCACTGCTATCCAACTTTCCACGTGTGTCAGATAGTGTGTCCCTTGTGGGTGCAGTGGCTCCTCCTGCTGATCCCTACATAACTATTGTTTCCTGTAGTGAAACAGTTTAAAGTCCATATCTTGTTTTATTCCAAGGGTCTTCCGACATCACAGGTCCTTTCACCTCTTTTGGAGTCTCAGTGGGTGGTACTTAGGCCTATACTGGACAGCACATGTGTAATAACATGTCATCCAGTGTTCAGTGTATGAGTAGGCTGGCATGATGACTCACCCCCAGAGGGCGTCTCCTTGACAGCCTGCACTCATAGAAAGTAGGTTGAATGATGCTGGCCCCATGCTTTTTTTTTTTCATTGTATTATTGCTGGCTTGTTTCTTTCTTCCATATAAATTTATAAAAATTAATATATAAAACAAAATGAAGTTCTACTTCAAATGATACAATGAAATGGATCTCATCTCAGTTCAAACCAAACGATCAATCAATATATTTTTTTCTAAAATGACTGAGCACTGACCATACTCACCGCATCACTCACCTACTGCGCATTATTTATTTGCGGTTTCTGTGCCATTTTCAAATTGCTGTAGGATTGCCATGTAAAATGGACTGTGTTTAGAAGCAGCTGCCCTTCTTCTTCTGTCACTTTCCACTGCAAAGTCAGCTCCTGGAATACTGAACTAAAGGACACCTGATGAAGTGACATACACAATGTAATGATCAGAGGTTAATTATTGGAATATCTTCTTTTTTTTAATTGTTTTTATTTGGTTTTTGCAGAGGTTAAGGTACAACAGTACAACATACATCACCTGAGTTCCTACACTCAGGGGCACATCTTACATAACAGTTACAACAAAAACCTTCCTGTCCCCCTACCCCATCCCTCCCTACAACCAGAGCTGTGTGATCCGCATAACATTCATGTACTTCAACTTATAGGACTCCTGTTCAGAGCATTAATATGTGGGTTAGGAAAGCTCCTTTGGAATATCTTCTTTGAACTTTTCATTCTGCCTGCATCTGAATTATAATTTGGGGCTCCACTGATTGATGCAGCTGATGCTATTACTAGGGATGCACCAATACCGTTTGTTCGGTATTGAGTACAGATATTTTCTTTTCGGTACAGAGTACCAATACCGGTGCACCGATTATCAGGAAGTCAGGTGGCGGATCATGACCCTGATCCTAATTGCCTGTGAAGCCGGAGTTCTAGTGTAAGAAAACCGGCTTCACTTGCCAAGGCTGCCTGGCTTTCTGACAATACAGATACTGGTATCGGTAAAGGTGCATCCTCAGCTATTACTATTGCTTATAACCCCTTCCAATGGCCAAAGATCATCAATATTAACAACAACATTATCTTTTAATAGGTTATAGACTTGGTGTTTGCTCCTCATTATTATTCCTAAGGGCTTAAATCAAAAGGCTTTGGGCTCTGTCAATGTGTTTGCTTTTGACATCAGTTTGAACCCCTTTAAGATCATTCAGAATCCTCTGACAGGTGCATTTGACCTGCAGTTGACCTCCTTATGTTCTGTTTCAAGCTGCTTTAGAGTCAATAGACTTCAATTCTGAGATCATTTAGAATTCACTGCAGGGGCAGTTAACTGGCTTCAAGCTGCTTTTGCACTCCTATAGACTTGCATAGGGAGAGAAGCAATTCTGATGAAAATAAAAGGCCCTGATATTAACTCATGTTTCCATATTTTGTCAGTGTCCTTTATACAATATCTATATTTTGTATTTGCAAATAGCCAATACAGTTGTGATCTGCCAGCAAATTGCACAATTAGTCAGCAATCATACTGAATCACTGTCCAATGGGCAAACAAGTGATAAAGAAAGGGGGGAAGCTGCCTTAAGAAAACAGTGGCATCTCCATCCTGCCTATGCACTATTGGAAAGAAGTGGAAAGAAAGTGCTAGCCCTGCAAGGTTTAGCCTATTGGCGTGGCTGGCCAATTACATTAGGGAAGAGTCGGTATAGGTGATCTGACTACCAGACAGGCAGCTCCTACATTCCAGAGGATCTCCGCTGTCTCCTTGGTTTATGGTGTCAAATTGTAGGATTGTGAATTGGAGCATCACACTCCATTTAATAGTCCAGAAACATCTTTATTCAATGTAGGATTGAGGGGACGGTATAGAAATAATATAGAACTACACTATCCCCTTAACCCCACACTTAATAAAGATGCATCAGGTCTATTAAATGGAGTGTGGTGCTTCAATTCACAATCCTGCAATTTAGCTATGCAGCGTGGCAGTTGTGTATGAACAAGAAAGGCTTAACAGAATACAAATCCATTTGACATACATGTGTTGCAACTGCGTATTTCCCCATCTGCCCTGATTTTCATTTAAAATGAACATTGCTTTTCATGTTAGAAGTTGGTGCTAGTATTTTTCTTAAACTGCGGTTATTTTATATAAAACAAAGAACGTTACGTGTGCTGCCTGGCCAAACACAACCGAGACCACATGGTGATGCAGATAGTGATAAGGGTGGAGTTTAACATGTGCGCAAAAATGGTTCTAGCAGCAAAGGGTTAAGAAGGTAGTGACATCACTTCTCCTCCATAATAAACTAGAATGGACAAAAGTCCAGCTTTATTGTAGTAATGTCCAGATAGAAATCAAATGTAGTACAACAAACACCTCATCATGGTATCTCTCCAACGCCAGCGCTGGTGTGGGAGAGATACCATGGTGACGTATTTGCTGTACTAGATTTGATTTTTATCTGGAAATTACTACAATAAAGCTGGACTTTTGTGGATGTCTTTCTTTGTGCGGCTGATTGAACTGGGAATTGTTAGGGGAGTGGGAGAACACTACACGCATATCGGCCAACAGCCAGAGGTGGAATTGGAGCGGTGAGTTCTTGGTGCTTTTTTGGACAAAGTAGAATGGAGTTATTTATGTCAGCAGAAGAGGGTAGGATGCACTAATGTATGCTCTGTATTTGGAAGGACTTCCCCTATCACCCCCTCCAACCTTGTTGTGTTTTCATTTCACATCACTTGTGAAGGATATCTGCCCATTAAACCAGATGGTCCACAAAACCGCATGCATGGTCAGCTTTATATTGGTCAGCTATATATTACTATACAATATATAGTAATATATTGTATTACTAAATTGTAAGCTCTCACGAGCAGGGCCCTCCTAACTCTATTGTACTGAAATTGTATTGTATTGTAACTGTATTGTCTCCCCCGTTTTGTAAAGTGCTGCGCAAACTGCTGGCGCTATATAAATCCTGTATAATAATAATTTACCACATTTAGAAAGTAGTAGGCCTTGGTGTACAGGTGTTGTGCTATTTATATTGACTACAGAACACATAGACCTACTATTTGAGCTATGTAGGTACGTCGATGCCCTCACCTCCTGAAAATTAAATTTTTCGAACAGTCGAATACTCTGTATGTTCTCATGACCGATTTTCGCTTGAAATGTAGACATTCCCAAAAAGGAAACCCCTGCAAATGTAGTAATAGGTAAAGTCAACACAATTCAGGCTGAAATGGATGCTGGTTCTAGAAGTAAACAAATTGTAAATCTTACCATAGAATAACATGAGCCTCACAGACTCTTCACCAAACCCCCTCCCACGAGACTCAGGTTCTGGAAAGCCAAAATGCATCATTAGTAACAACACAAAGGACAGAGTTTGGCGGTAGGGAAGTTCTGACTATGATTCTGGTAAGACAAAGTTGATGACAGGAGGATAGTAAGTAAATAGAAATCAGAGGCATCTCAATTATGCATTACCTCTTTATCTTCATGCATCCTTTGAGACAGAGCATGCAACACAGTGAATTTTACATTAAAACAAATTTCTGGGCTCACTGTCACATCATTGAGGAGTCAATTTTATACCGGACTTTTCTAGGTTTAAAATAGAATTCTGCTTTATATATATATATTAGCAAGATGTAGAATTCTTATAAGATTGATGAATGAATTAGAGAAATCTGGCAGTGACATTTATTAAGGGCTGCTCAGAGTATGGCCATGTGAAGTGAAAGCTAATTAGGCAGGACACATAAAGGAAAAGACATTACGAGAGTGTGAATTGATGTGTTGTGTGTTTTCCATGAGATGAACAAGAAGATTCAAGACATTTGCATAACTAATGACAAGAGAGTTTCAGAGGCTACACACAGTTAAAGTGACATTAAACCCTCAGATTTTTTTTTAACATAAACCAATACTGTAATGTGTGCTCGCGCACGCAATTTTAAGGCTTGACATGTTTGGTGTCTTTTTACCCGACGTGACCCCGTCTTTTATATTTTACCAAAAAATTGGGTAATAATAAATGTTTTATCATTTAATATAGGGGAAACAGTTTTTTTTTATAAAATTTCGGTAATTTTTCCTTAATATAGTAAAAAAATAAAAACCCCAGTGGTGAATAAATACCACCAAAAGAAAGCTCTATCTGTCCCCAAAAAAGGTACAGCGTTGCATGACGGAATGAATGTCAGTCAAAGTACCGCAGCGCTGAATACTGAAAAATGGCCTGGATGGGAAGGGGGTTTAACACCGTGGATGTCAACTGGTTAATGTAGGTACGTCGATGGGGTATATGTGTGCACATTGGGTAAATTATGGTTATACATTTTCTTGAAATAAATTGATTTTTTTTATACTTTATGCCAATTTTGTTTGAAGAACATTTATGTGATCATATGGTTTCTCAGCTCATCTCTGATGTGTAGCCGAGTGGAACTTCTTCCAGTATTCATCTGCTTCCTCTTCCTAAACTACTTTTTAACATAAGTCTCCTGTATACTGTAAATCGCAAACTTGTAGCAGCAGCTAAAATGCATGGTGTATATATCATTTTATAATATAATATGCCCAGAGTTCTTCTTTAAATAATGACAGCCTTACCAGCAATCATGATTTCAATCTCTGCTAATGATGGATTTTTAGGATCAACTATGAACAAATTAACATCTCCCACCATGCACGCTTCTTCTGGGCATCCCTGATCCCATTTCGCAGCATCCAGAATGATGAAGGTACACTCTGAAATGTGAAGAGGAAAATGTTTTTCGTTTTCACAGGACAAAAGAGAGGAAGAGATGGGGCACGTGGCAGACTGGAGAACACAGTCTGCCCCTACTGACACTGTAATGAGTGTGGGAGGAATATTACACTGTACAAGCCACATACAAGCTATGCAGTTCAAAGACAAATACTCCTTTAAAAAATATACATCATTAGCTTTCTATTCTGGTAACGTATTGTCAACCTATAGCAGGTACATTTTTTTCTTTTTATTATTCAAAAGTTTTTATTATTTTCATTGAGGCATATACAATGACCATCAACATACTACAATATAACAGAACAACATAAAACAAAAAGACAGTCTTCGGGGGTTCCTTATTTTTCCATCTCTAGTATCTGGTCTCAATTGTCGACACAAGCCTACCGTTTTTAATTTCGGCTCAAGCTGGCCCCCTGCCCAGCTTCCCGCTCCAAACTTCGGCCTTAGCGGAACTATTCCTATTTTACCCCCTGAAGATATACCTACGTCCCATCTTGTTATCTTGGGGTTTAGCAATCACTCGACCGATGGTCAAAAACCCAGGGACTTGTCGACTATTCTTACCAGAAGCTTGTGTAAGAACAGTCGAGACCAGATTACTAGGTTATCCCTATTATAGTGTATCATCGACCTGAGACTGCCTTACAAAACCTAAAAACATAATAAAAAAATAAAAAAAACAACAAAAAGCAAAAAAAACAACAAAAAAAAACAAAAAAAAAAGAACAATGTGGTTATATAGCATCTGTTGCAATAGGTTTTAATTTTGAACATATTAAGATTTTTCTGGTCGGGGTGGGCTAGGGCTCGCCTTCGCTCCCTTCCTCTCATACTCCTACAGGATTTACATATGCCGCCCATAGTGCCCAGGTAAGCTCAAACTGTTCCATTTTGTCTTGGAGTATACTCGCCAATTTTTCATGAGTCATAATCCAAGACAGCTTAGTCCTAACCTGGCTCAGCGGTACCCTGGATGTCTTCCATGTTTTAGCAATCGTAACTTTAGCTGCCAGGAATATGAAATTTATCAATCTTCTAGAGTGTTTAGGAGTTTCAGGGATAGTAACATTAAGCAAGGCCAGCCTAGGGTCTCTCGGGACCCTTATGCCTACGACCCGGAAGATTAAATTAAAAACCCCTCCCCAAAAGTTTCGGATACGCGGACATGTCCACCATACATGGTACATAGTGCCCTCGAGCGCACATCCCCGAAAACATAAGAGCGATGTTCCCGGGTACATAAGTGCAAGTCTAGAGGGCACCAGGTACCACCTGGAGAATACTTTAAAGTTGGCTTCCGAGAGTGAGACATTAAGTAAGCCTCGGGTTGTCACCCTTGATCGACGTTTCCAATCCTCCTCCGAAGCCACCTCACCTAAGTCCTGATCCCAAGCTAACATATACGGCTGTTTAGGGGGAGAATCAAGCAGTATGGAGTACAACATGGAGATGGCTCCTCTCTGATTGTTGGCTTGGATATGCCAACGCTCGTATGGGCTAGGGCTTCCGCGGGAGTCCCCCCGTGAGAGTATAGTGTTTAAAAAATGCGTAATCTGACGAAAACGGAATAACTCCACAGTCGGCATGCCCAATTGCTCCCTGCAGTATTCCAACGTCAGGGGTCTCCCCAGTCTAAGATATTGATTAATTCTATATAACCCCTTATCTAGCCACCATTTGAAGGAT
>NW_017307450.1:83693-94070 GCF_000935625.1 Nanorana parkeri | reverse complement strand
AGTATACTCGCCAATTTTTAATGAGTCATAATCCAAGACAGCTTAGTCCTAACCTGGCTCAGCGGTACCCTGGATGTCTTCCATGTTTTAGCAATCGTAACTTTAGCTGCCAGGAATATGAAATTTATCAATCTTCTAGAGTGTTTAGGAGTTTCAGGGATAGTAACATTAAGCAAGGCCAGCCTAGGGTCTCTCGGGACCCTTATGCCTTCGTGTAAAAGCGCGCACGCAACTTGCGCGTGTGCGTGTTGGGCTTCGTAAATCAGCCCCTTTGTATCAAGCCAACTACCTTTCACTTTTTAAACATCTGCCTGATTTCCTTTTTTCATGGCAGAGTTATAATATGTTGTGGTTGGGAAGAATTTTGGCCGTGAAAATGTCCCTCTTTCCTTTTGTATTATGCTAAGGTGCTACCTGGGGCTATCCCCAGATTTAGGTTGCATTTTTTGTTTGTTTAAAAGTTATGTGCTGGGGCGGGCTTGATGGCGACCTGAACAGGACGTGCTTCCTGAGAGCTCCGTCCAGAGCCGCACTTTAGAGCTCCCTAACAGCTAAAACAACTCAAAACTATGGCCAAACATGGACATTGCGGTCCTCGGGAAACAAAAATAAGCAGACAAAAACAATTAAAACTTACTTTGATCCCCACAAGGCAGCGGACAGTTACCTGGCAAGATGGCGCCGTCGGACCCTCGTTTGCCTCGTGATTCAGATGGCCACCTAGTCGGCTCGCCGAGTCGAGCAACTCAGAGGGAGGAAGCCTCGATCTCAACGTCCCCCAGCTCCACAGGGTCACCTGCATCGCTGGCAGCGGCACCACTTGTGCCCAACACAGCCTGACACGCCGTCGAAGCAGACACTGAGGAGGGTATGAGTATCTGGGGACAGGGGAGGGGGGTGGAAGTCTGGCCTTCCCTTACACACCTGGGACATGGAGAGGCTCCCATACTGACTGCCTATAGTGGTGACCCATTAGAGGATCCAACAAGCCCAGAGGCACAGATACCGCTCCCGACCCCCCCTCCGCCATCACCCCTGCAAACATGGGCCCTTCCCCCGGATAACTTACCTAGGCCTCATCCCAGATCCAGGGACTCAAGTAACAGGACATCCCAGGACTCTCAGTCCCCTCACCTTCAAAGATCTGCACGCCAACAGCTCCCCCTATCAACAGGGGAACAGCGCCCTCTGGAGGTGTTTCAACTGCAATCCACACAGCACACAGAGAGCAATCGACAGGCCGGCATACATACGCCTGTATCTATAACCCAGAAAGCTTCTTCTAAATGCCACGTGGCTGAAACTACTTTTGAAAGATCCTCCTCAGAAGCAGATGAGGCAGATTTACACATCATGGAGGGAATGTATTAAGCATATCCCCACAAAGAAGGATTTTCGGTTACTTATACATGAAGTCAGAGAAACCTGTAAATCCGAAATTCAACTACTCCGCAGCGATTTCCATCAACTGGCTCAGAAGGTAACAACGGTTGATCAAGACCTCCAGACTACTAAACAAGATGTCTATAAAATACAACCTCAATATGTAGACCAAACTTCTGCGATTAGGGACCTACAACGCAGAGTGGAGGATTTGGACAATCGAGGCAGATGTAACAACTTAAGGATCAAGGGACTACCAGAGTATGTTTTTCTACTCTTCTCTCCTTCTTCTCAACTTAATTCCTCAAAGAAACGCAGTAACTTTCTTTCTTCTGGACCTATGGATGTCAGGTTAGTCTCCTACACACTCTCCCTGAGAGGGTGAGAAGACATACCACGCTGCCCCAGCAGTGCATTGCTTACGTCACAACACTATAATGGCTGTCTGCACACATATATTGTTCTCCCTTAATGTAAAGGGATTGAACTCTCAGTTCAAACGTAACCTAGCCTATAGAGAACTCAGACACTAAATTCTAACTCAGACATAGGGGTTGATTTACTAACCTTATAAACACACCACGAACATGTATACACCTCTGTAGTGTGTTCCCTCCCGCTTTCTCTACTACAGATGGGCTGTTGGCATCACGTATTCAAAACTATTTGGATGACAGTGCTTTGCCACGTATCTCTCAGGAGGCCCTGATAGAACTGAACGCAGATATTATCCAAGCGGAAGTACGGGAAACTATCCGTGCTCTTCCGACGGGCAAATCACCGGGTCCAGATGGTTTTACCTATCTCTATTACAAAACATATGTAGATACCCTTCTCCCACATCTGACAGATCTCTACAATGGTTTCCTACATGGTGATACCATTCCGCACACATTTTTTGTCATCAAATATCACAGTTTTCCCAAAGCCAGACAAAGATAATAGGCTGTGCACCAATTATAGACCCATAGCCCTCCTCAATTCAGACTTTAAGATCTCCACCAAAATCCTTGCCAACAGACTCGCACCTCATCTACCCACAATTATAAAAAATGATCAAGTAGGCTTTTGTCCTCAATCGTCAAGCGGGAGACAACACATGCAGAATTATAGACTTGATTGACATAGTAAATACCGAAAAAATAGAAGCTCTACTCATCAGTTTAGACGCCGAAAAGGCGTTCGACAGGCTGGGCTGGCCCTTTCTCCATGCGACATTGACTCATGTGGGAATGAGTGGTCCCTTTGCACAGGCGATAAGGGCATTATATACCACCCCCTCAGCCTCTATAAAACTTCAATCGGCTACGTCAGCGCCATTTCAGATATACAATGGAACCAGACAGGGTTGTCCGTTGTCAGGGTTGTCGCCCCTCCTGTTCACCTTATGCATAGAACCTCTCGCAGCTCAAATACGTAAGTCACAGGATATAACAGGGATACGGCTAGGTATGCTGATGATGTCATTCTCACCGTGACACGTCCGTTGTTGTCCTTACCAAAATTACAGGAAGCCCTGCATCGTTACTCAATGGTCTCAGGCTACAAATTGAATATAAGTAAAACTGAAGTTCTACCCCTAAACATGTTCCCTGTGGACCTGGCCTCTCTGCGAGCCTCCTTCCCCTATAACTGGAAACGACAAACTTTGAAATACCTGGGCATCTACCTCACCTCTAAATCATCTTCCCTATATACAGCCAACTACAAGCCGCTGTTCCAGTCCTTCCAGCCCAGCATGTTTCATATTAGAGACATTTTGGACAAGGTGTCCAACATATTGTTGCCTTTTGAACAGCTTCGGGAAAGGCACAACCTGCCTTCACGGGCTCTCTACTCCTATTTACAGATTAAACACTTTGTACAATCAATCATGCCTAATTTAACATTTCCCAGACGCACACAATTTGAATATATTTGTTCCACTACTCATTCCTCTAGGGGCCTGATCTCCTTAATTTACAGAATATTAAATGATGGATGTCAGGATAGCTTTGTTAAACTACCCTATATGTTGAAATGGGACAGGGATCTAGGGATCACGATCACTCAACAGCAATGGGAACTCATTTGGCGAACTGCAGCAAAGACCTCGATATGTTCAATACACAGAGAGAACATATATAAAATATTATATCATTGGTACTACATGCCAGACGTATTACATTCTATATACCCGTCGACATCCCCGAATTGTTAGAGATGTGACAGGAATGTTGGTACCCTGATTCACATATTTTGGTCCTGCCCAGTGCTACAATCCTATTGGAGAATAGTGAAACATACATTAGAAAATGTAACGGGCCACTCACTCCCTTTGGCACCTATACACTATTTGTTGAACTTGCCATTCACACAATTATCGAAATCTGATAACAAACTGGCCATGCATGTATTGACAGCTGCTAGATGTTTATTATCACTACAATGGGAAAGAACACATCCCCCTTCCAGAATGGATCTTTATGTCCGGGTCAAAGAAGTCCAACTAATGGAATATCTAACGGCAAGGCTTAACAACACTCTGAAGACACATGAGAAGGTTTGGGGTGCCTGGACTAGTAGGGAGGATCAAGTAGGAGATCCACAAGAACAAAACAGAATACATGCTTGAATATATGGGGGTTGTAGCCCGACCAGGGGTAGAATGCAATAAAATCGTCCTGGACAGAAACCCCATAGGGAACGTTCTGGTTCACTCCACTGCTACATAGGATTAATTTGGAGGAATATTTCATCCTATCTCTATCCCTTTTTCTTCTTTTCTCTCTTTTTCTTTTCTTGATGTTAGGCTAAGACATGTTAAGATTTGAAGGATGGACAGATTTGGGTTTTTACAAACAGTGCATAGGTATAGCGGATATAGTGTTACTTGTCTATATATACTAGCATTACTTAAACTAATGATTAGCAATGATATAAGACAGAAGTACTGTGTTACCATGTTTATACATTACCAATATCTCAAGACCCATCAACGGTCTGACTTTCTTTATTGCTACTTGGTCATGCCAATGTATGTCATGTTTCTTTTTGAAAAACTTTAATTAAAAAAATTGTCAATTATAAAAAAAAAGCTATGTGTTGTGCAGAACGATACCCTGCCTAAGTTTTCGGCTACCAGGGATCCGTGGACTGCAGCATTTTTCCTTGATTCCTTGGACGGTGGCTCCATGGTGCTTTGAGTGCCTACCCTTGGGGGGGGGTTCGCTTTCTTTTTTGGGAGGGGTGGGGGAGAGGTAGTCTTTTTTCTCTTTTGTGCGGTCCTCTGTGTACCCTGACTCCCTTTTTATGCAGATATCTGCTCATACTGTTGGACGAATTGTCCCTGTTTACCAAATTTTTTTGGAACATTGTAATCCTACTCTCTTAAACAGATTGCTATTGATTTTATTTCCCTATTTTTTGTATGTTAAAAACAAAAACCTTTCAATAAAAATGTATGTGGATTTTTAAAAGTAAAAGTAAACCAGCCATAACCGCACCCACCTGCAGCAATGGGGCTCATCACAGCTTAGTATTAGTGCTGTGGTTCATCCATTGAGCTACTCCCAAATGTCTACATGCAAATGCTTGGGTATGCTTAGCATAGGGTGCACAAAAGGCACATTTTAGTATTTCTGCAAGTGTAAGTTATATTTGATTCTGAGCAAAATCACAACACAATGGGATTCTGCATTTTTTCACACTTTTATATCTTGAACATTACACATTATCTAAAGCGATTTATTGAATGCATAGAATTCTGATCATTAAATCTTTTTACATTCATAACTGGAAAATCCACGGTGAACCTCTGGGATTCTTTCTTGCCTGGAGAAAGCCTGAGAGCTACAGCAAGCCAGAAACAGATTACAGCTTATTGTTTTGCTTTGTAAGGAATTTTGAGCTCCTCTTGACAAGCAGAATTTTTACTGTGTGATAACAGACCACAGACAGAGCTACTAGAATGACAAGGGAAGTGCTTGCTTCTGTTTTGTTGATGGTGTCTAGTTTCTGGCAATGGCTTATCCAAACCAGATTAGTGAGAATCTTTTTTTCTCCTTAGTTAATACAGATGAAATGCATTACTATTAGGGCAAAGTATTTTCTTCCAGTTTGTTGATTTCTGTATACAAGTGAGAATTGAAAAATCGAAAGCCTCTGTTGGTCAGTCTGAAGTCTGAATCAGCCATTTAGGGTAACCTGGGCTATGACATCTCTATACAGCAAATTAATATAGCCCATCCTAGCAAGACTCAAGTGTATTATGCTCAATCTAATAGCATTCTATGCTATTTCTAAATTTGTAGTAAAATTTAAATAAAACCAAACTATGTGTTTGGTTTGTATACCCATTCACACAGCATAACATAAAACAATAAAAACAAATATTTAGTACCTTTTAGATGTTTTGTTGTAGCAGGCAAGATGGCTGAATCCACGTTTTTTTCTGAGCACCTTCCAGTGACCTGTCCTTAAAGAAAGGTTAAGACTGAAATTTGAGGATTGTTTCTCTCATTAACATTTAAATGCAGAAACCATAGTTTTAGTCTTTTGACCCTTGTTAGAACACGTTCAAATCTACTTTACAAATCATAATGAATTTATGATTCAGTACAGTACAGACAGGGTTAAAACCCTCACTCCTCATAACCTCTCCTAACATTACAAAAGAGGAGAAGCAAGTAAAAATTTGAATACTTAAGAAGCCAAACCCTAGCCTGAGTAAAAGCAATTTAAACTTTATGAAGCATCTTTTTCATGTTTTTAGATTATGCTATGTAAATAGTAGGGATGCACTGAAATTTCGGCCGCCGAAACGTATCGGCCGAAACTGGCACTTTGAGCAAAATACCGAAAGTGCCATTTCTCGGCTGAAATTGTGGTGCATGTCTGGTTTCTCTCCTTCCCGCTGGGCACTGCTTTTTGTCCCCTCTGACACAGAACAGAACAGCATGGAGGAGAGACACTGTCACCGAAGGCTGAGCGGTGTAGGGGGAGGAGAGTGATGTGAGCAGCCGGCATGTCACAAGAGACCAGGCTCTCCAACCACAACACCCCGCTCAGCCTTTTATGACAGATTAGGAGAGTGGTGTTGGGGCAGAAACAGCTGTCAGCTGTCACAGGAGGCCTGGCCGGCCTCATGCTCAGTCTCCTGTGACAGCGAGTCAGGAGGGAGAGCGGGTATAAGCAGTCAGCGATCAATGATCGCTAACTGCTTGTAAATAATTGAGGAAATAAAGTAGTATGTTTACTGTGTCCCCAATTATAAATGAATGGGAAGTGATCTACATCACTTCCTGTTCATTCATGATTGTGGGCATGGTAAACATACTATCCCCACAAATTATGAATGAACAGGAACACTCAGTATAGAGGATTCCTGTTCATTTATAACAGTGGCTGCAGAAAAAAAGATTGAGGACTTTGTGTCCTCAATCTCCTTTTCTATTTTAAAAGGGAAATATCAGGGGTCTGTTTAGACCCCATGATAATTCTCTGAAGCCTCTAACAGAAAAGTAAAAAAAAATATATATAAAAAATGTAAAAGTTTATCAAAAATAAATAATAATAAAATATTTTAAAAAATTTGATAAGTTTAGAAAAAAATGTTGGTTTCTCTTTCCTGACATTTTTTTGCCCGATATTTTTTTATTTTTGGTTTTATTTCGGTTTTACAAATGTAATTTCAGTGCACCTGTAGTGAATAGGAACATGTGACAGATATACAACAGGTGTTCTCCCAATTTGGCTGCAAAAGTGAAAATACATTTTAAAGTGTATTTATTGTTTCTCATTCACATAGCATAACTTAAATAAATAACTTCTTGTACAACACATGCTCTATTCTGAAAAGTTGTCTTCTATACTGAGTTTTGCTCTGGAATGTAAGGGGACTGGGTTAAACATCAACATAATTACCCTGTCTGCACTGTGCTGGCGGATCCCATTCTCATTTGTAATCTAAATTTAAAAACTGTCTGTCCTAACAAAGGGTTAAAGATCTGAAAGCATTGTATGGTAATGAGGGCTCAATCTGTCCCTAGTCTTTCTACGGGGACAGGCAGAGTTTCCTGTCACTTGGAAATTTAGAGGTAAGCTGGCAAACAGCAGCTACACAGACACATCTAAAATGTAAGAAATTATTTTTTTAATTATTTTTAAGTATGTTGTGTGGAACACATAGCAAACATATAATGAGGTTTTCTCAGATTTAACTGCAAAAGTAGTAATACAATTATCATCCAACGAGCACTGGGATGCAGATACAGCTATTAGATACAAACCAAAATAAACACAATAGTTGTGATATTTCAAACAGTTTTGGGGAAATAATAATTGCACATGATCAAGTTATGTATCAATAGCGATCATATTGGGCCATTAAAATAAAATGTCACGGGGCGTGGCTTGGCAAAGGCCGTGTGAGCTGTGATCCCACTGAGCTCCCGGCCCGACTTTCGCCAAACGGCTGTAGCAGCCTCCTGTAACATCCAGTATCCGACACCATGGGGAAGAAGCCGAAAGGGAAGGGGTCCCAGTTTACCCCCAAAACCGCTTTTAAGAGGCTGTTCGTGTCTCCGGGACACCCCTCTGATGAAAGGCCCCCTCGTGTGCGCCTGCGGCCTACCGGCGCACGCGAAGCCTCCAAGCCGACCGGCCTAGATTTGGAGATGGCCCCCTCCGATGCGGACTCCTCCCCCCCGATCGATGTGGAGACCCGTCCGGCCCGACGAGGGGTTGAGAGGAAGGGGAACCGAGATGACCAGCCGCCGGATGCCTCCCCAGCATGGCTGGGCACACCAGGACGGCCCAATGCAGAGCAGCGGCCGCGATCCTCAGGCCGTGATGATGTCAGCGGCCCTGCTGAAACGGAGCCCCGGGACCTGGCTGGAAGCTGGACTCCTCTGCCACTCACTGGAGGTATGGGGCTCCATATAGCTCTCCCCCCCCCGACCGCATCAAGACCTGACGCCACAAACGCCACAGCTGCCCTCCACATCAAGGGGACTGATGGATTGGTCTGTCCCCCCAATCACGGACACCACCAATGACTCTATGGGTTCTTGGGGCTCAGATCCCACATTACCATTACAACAAGATACCACGGGGGAAGCCCCTGAACTGTCACGCTCCTCTGAGATCCTGAATGACGATCTTAGGCGTCTCATTAGCGCACTTCCCACTAAAGCCGACCTGGCGTCCACCTTCCCTACTAAAGCGGACTTTGACTCCTTTGCTGCTCGCATTGAAACTGCTTACAAGCAAGACTTGGCCGAAGTTAAACAAGAACTCACCTCCATTACCTCCCAGGTGGCCTCTGTGGAACAAACGCAGTCTGACCTCCTCCATAGGGTAGCTGCCCTAGAAACTGCTCAGTCCGCTTCTCAACAACAGCTTTCCGAAACTATTCTACATCTAGATGACTTGGATAACCGGGGCAGACGGAATAATGTGCGCATACGAGGTCTCCCGGAATCTACGGGCCCCTCGGACCTCCGGGCCACTGTCCGAGACATCTTTAATCTGTACCTAGACAACCCCCCGGGCACACCCATAGAGATTGACAGGGCACACAGATCCTTGGGCCCTAGACCACAGGACCCGAATCGGCCAAGAGACGTGATATGCAGAATTCACTTTTTCGCTGTCAAAGACAACATCATGCAAGGTGCGTGGCGTAAAGGGACGTTGGATTTTGATGGGGCGACTATCCAACTTTTCCCGGACCTCTCCAGACGTACCCTTCTCATGCGGCGTCTGCTGAAGCCGCTACTAGACGTGGTGAGACGCTCAGGAGCCACCTATAGGTGGGGCTTCCCGTTTCACCTGCTGGTTAAGAAACAGGATCTGACGTTCACACTAAAGACCCCTGCGGATCTACCTGCCATGTTTGCCTTTCTGGACACTGAGCGGATCGCAATACCGGACTGGCTTAACCCATCTTTGGAGCCGACGGGCCCCCGATCACGTAACAGAGATGGTCCCTCCCAGATTGCTGCCCCTAACCATCCTCACCTCTCTCGTGGAACACCTGACGGTCCTCGGAACGTGACTCGCAGACCTGGACCCCCACGGGACCCCAGACTGTGCGTGAGGACTGACCCTTCCTGCCACAGTAACGTTCCTGTACCGGATAACTACTTAGGCATCTACCCCCTACTGACGAACTATACCCTGTTGCACCTCCAGTACGTTCTTCTGCTTTGCTCTGTTTAGGGTACGCGGGATGCAGCCGTTGAACTGAACGCAATAGACTACCCCGAGATTCCACACCACAGTAGAGTCCTCCGGATGATGCCCTGCCTGGTCCCTCCGGTAACGGGGCCCCCCCATCCCTCCTCCCCCGCCTAGTGGGGGGGCGGAATGGGGGGATACCCACCTCACAAATCCTTTACATTAATGTGTGGATATGTGCTTACTGCCCACAGGAGTCCACTACATTGTCTCTTTGCCCCCCATTTTTGGGCCCCTTGCCGTTAGAGTCTAGGGGGGTTTTTCAGAGGAGACCTCCTCCCCCCGTACGGCTCGATATGCTGTGTATACTTACTGGTCCGTAATGGGGAGTAATAGTAATATAATCCTAGGGCCAGAGGGAATATGTCACTATTTCGGTATAATGTGTACACTGTTAGGATCCTCATTGTACGATCCCGCACCTTACCAGATGATCATTTGATACCTTTAAATTAGATGTTATGTTATGCTAGATTTTTGATGCTGTTAAATGTTATGTTATTCAGTTGTATCGAAAGTCCCCTATAGCTCCGTGACCTTTGCCTTAAGCCTATTCCCCCACTTAGGCCGAACGCACCGAAGGTACCCTCCTGGTGCAGTTCGTATTGAGGAATTGTCCTCCCTTAGCCTTTAGTTTTCGCCACCCCCTTCTCTGCCCTACTCCCCCCCCTTCTTCCTCTCTCCCCTCTCCTACTCCCGCTCCCGACACTCTTGCCTCCACTCCCCCCCACCACAGTGACATCCCTTAATGTCAGGGGTTTGAACACTCCCGAA
>NW_017307450.1:79504-80713 GCF_000935625.1 Nanorana parkeri | reverse complement strand
CCGATACTGGGGAACCCGGGTTTCACCCCAGGACTGGAAGATGGGGCTTTTAAATCACTTAGATAGGCAAACTGTTTCAGAGCTAAACACTTTCTAAGTAATGATTCATGGCCAACTAGAACGCTCCTTCTGACAGATCCCAAAACAGCCATACTAGGCTTCTGGAAAAACATCCAGCTCTCTCACTTCTTACACACGCTTCCCGAAGCCACCAACTTCTCCCGCCCGCTCACTGCCTTTGAAGCGGAATGTGATAATATAGACAATCTACGACATGCGGTATCCTACATGTATTCCCTACTAAATGCCCCCATTGCAGAGGACATCCCAGCTTACATCCGCAAGTGGGAACGAGATCTGGGGATCAGTTTTACATCTGCTCAAATAGCGAGACTTCATTACTTCACCTTTAAATCCTCCATTCACACGAAAGTCCAGGAATCCGGATTTAAACTACTAACTAGGTGGTACAGGACCCCACAACTCCTTCACTCGATGTACCCTTCGGTACCTGACAGGTGTTGGCGCTGTCAAGAAGCTCCAGGAGATTTACTTCATATCTTCTGGACTTGCCCCAGAGTGACCCCATTTTACCGATAGGGAAATCCCACAAGAACCAGCCTTTTTTCTCCTTCACCACAACTCCCTCTCAAGGAAAAGCTATAAGTCGTCTATTCTACCACACCTCCTGAATGCAGCACGTTGTTGCATCCCGGCTAGGTGGAAATCGACCCAGACGCCCACGGTGTCCATGTGGCTTCATAAAGTTGCTGAGGTGGAGAGAATGGAGGACCTGGTCTGGTCTGGACGAGGCCAACATGCTAAGCACTGCAGGACATGGTCATATTGGACCGCTTTTACGCAGACGACCGAATACAATACCCTGTTGCAGGGTCCCCCCTAGAGGTAGGCCGCGACCAAACAGGTAGAGAAGGCGGTCCGGGAACTAGTGCCTGACCCCCAGGTCACTTAACCTTATTCCCGCCCTATCCCTCTCCGTACCTCTTCACAGCTCCTCTACCCTGCCTGCCCCTCTCCCTCCTTCTCCAAATGTCAGTATCCAATACCCCCTCCCTTTCTAGAACCTGACCCCACACCCCCCTTCCTCTTTGGTAATATCCCTGTGGTCTGTTTAGATAGCCGACAGTGGAGGATGGAGTGGCGGGTGCCGGCGCTTGGCCTTTTGGTAATACCTGGGCCCGCGACGGC
>NW_017307450.1:23870-79022 GCF_000935625.1 Nanorana parkeri | reverse complement strand
TATATATATATATATATTCCTATTTACAGTCCACCATAATCTCAGGTATATGATCAGTGTACTCATTAAAAGTGGATTTCCCAGTAACTTTTTAGATCCCGCAATCAGTTGTAAGTAAGAATACAGTTCATAAGAATATATGGATATTTTATCTAAGTAACACCAGAAATATGGCTAAAATGCCTGTCACTGCTATAACAGAGATACAAATTGCTGGGACACCAAAAGATATGGAGAAAAAATAACACAAAAGAGAGCCACAGGAAAGATCGTATGTAGTGTAGTAGTTAAAAGAAGGTAGATAATTCTCAGAAAAAAAAAAGATATAAATGGATTGTGATTACTCACATCCTGAAGGTTGCTGAAGACCTGTGAGATGGGTCAAACAACCTGGATGAAAAGCCTCTGGAGAAGTTGTCTGTCTCTGCACAGAGAAGGTCAGACTCAATGCCGACGGGGAGATCCAGAGAATCCTGCACTCATTGGTCAAGGGATCCCGTGTAAAAGCAAATTGAGGTTTGATGGCCCCTAAAAAAATGGACAGCGGTTATGTGAAGAGACACCTGTGGAAGACCTATGGATCAAAAGTTTAAAGCTTTAATAAGTGGATATTTTATGGGTATAAGATCAAATATAAGGAAAAAGTCCACAAGTTATATGGAGTGTACTTATTTTTTCACATGGCTGTATTTTTTATATCCCCACTAGGTTCCAGCACAGCTGCACTCATAATGTATCCAATTCTGCTCATAAATAAGAGACTATTTGCAGTATTTCAAAAATATTAAAGCTTAACTCCAACTAACAGCTAACATACAGATAAACTACACATGTGGGAGATGTTTTACCTGCCATTCTCCTGTTTATCTAAGGGGTGGATATTTTTTGGTGATTGTTTAAAAAAGAAAAAAAATAACCCTTCCAAGTTCTGATCCTGTATAAAAATGCAAGATCAGTTCTATGTATCTTTATCATGTCTTTATCACAAATTCACAAAACATGCAAAGGTACATGAAACATAAAACATAAAACATATATCTCTTATAACTCCACAAAGTTAACACCTTTTGTGCAATATAATCCAACACAGATGCAATGCTCTGTACAAACATGAACTTTGTCAACTGTCTTCTCCTTATGGTGTATGATACAATAAACTAAATTGCAAGAGTGCAACCAATATGTATTATACAATCAGTGACAAAAAGTATTGTATGACATTATTTTGCACATAAAGTCCATCTTCTAACATGAGAGTCTCTCCATTATGGGTGGAGTGGAATTGAGAACTAGGGTGCATGTGTACAAGATTACAACATCTGGTTGAAAGTTGTTAAGAATGGCTCAACACTGACACAAATGTTGGAAATGCAACAGCATATACTGATTGTATTACTGACTGAAATTTGTCTTTTGAGCTGTAGATGGCGGTGTAGTGCAATGTTAGTCTCTATGTGCATGCTTATCTATGATACAGAGGAATTTGTTTTTTTTTCGATATGTTTTCTTCACAATGCCATATACACACATGTAATGTTCTTCTAAGCAAGTCAAACTTAATTCAGCATTCCTCAAGATCTCAGTGCTTCATCTACATACATAACCAAGAACAAGGACTATATATTTGGGAGGAATTTGTACACTGGCACAGGGTGTATGCTTCTGGACTTTGTGGCTGATAATTATATTGTATATGAACATTTTATTTTAATATTATTCTTTGGCACTGATTGTAAAATACGTATTTCAGTTTATTATTCCATACAACATAAGAAAAAGTTGGTTTATATAACTGCAGTTTGCACTAAAGTTTATCTGTGTTGGTTTATATTGCACAAAAAGTTTATTTTGTAGCATGGTAAAAGCTCTTTGTTTTATGTTGCACTTTATTAAACTGTATTATGTCGCACAATAAATGTATGAGTAGAATGTGGCACTGTGTTTATTATAGTTTATTTATTGCTTATGTTGTATGACATTAGAGTTTTGGCAGGCTGATTTTAGGGTTACATTTTGTAAGGAAAGCATAGAATCTTTATTTTTTACTGCACATACAGCATGCTTCATTGCCAACAGCACATGCAGCGAATGTTTTTGGCCAATGATAATGAATAGTGAATTTTAGCAAATTAAATGGTAGTGCACAATGAATCCTAATGAATCCAGCACAGCAAGTGTGACTGCATAGGCTTCTTTTATTCTGTACATATGAGATTTGGCATCTCCAGCCTTCCTTTGAACTTGATATTATTGTGCTATAAAATTGGCAGTCAGTAGTAATTTCAGTAGATATAAATAAGAGGTTTATAGGTTTATTTGAAAGTTTTAGTGCTCTTTCAGCTCATCCTCATAGAAAAATAACAGATGTTTAAAATCTAACAATTGTCTTGGGGCTGAAATTTTGCAATTTTCCAAACATAATGAAACTGGGTCAGAACAAATGTACATTCTCCTTGCAAGCAGTGGTAGGTACAATTCCAAGGAGTGCCCATTATATACCTTTTTTAGTAAGGGTTGTACTGGAAGTGTGCAGTGCGGGACCAATGGAAAAGCCAAGTCATTACCAGGATAGCAGATCAGATTAGGGCTGAGTACCAGAAGACACGCCAAGTTGTTTAGAGGAATTTATTTACAGGAAGCCTTACTAGTGTTCAAGCAAATAATTGCTGATTCACTCAGTTTTAATTTCCCTGAATTTTTGCATGCAGCGCTGTGACATAGTATCACATAAATCAAGAATACAGGGAAGTATGATTCATGAATAGAATGACTGGCTGCTGAGTGGACATTAATTCATATGCATATATAGTTAGGAGAATATTAAAAAAATACAATTCAGTAATTTGTTGATGTTCCTTTTCTCAGATACTGTCCCAGTGCACTGAGAGTAATTTATATCTGCCATCTTAAAATCATCGTGGGCTTACTTGAGCATGTTCATGCAACTGTACTCCATAAAGACCACCTGCTGGTGAAAGGCAAAGTTGACCTTTTCAAACAAATAATAAATGAACACTTCGTAAAAATGCATGTATTCATTTTTTTGCATTGGAGCCAGTAAAGCATTACAATTGCCATAATCAGTGGACTGTGGCTGCAATGCTCTGAAGATTCTCCCTCCTGCCCATGTCCCTACCTCAGTAAAGACATTCAATAACATGGATAGGAGGAAGAATGATTGGATTACAAGTGCAGCAATGTCACCCCATATGATAAACTTACCTGGCCACGCTCCAGGTACAACGTCCAGTGCTGCCCACTCCAGTGGTGTCACGCTGCTCCTCTTCTTTCAGCCAGCTCCTAGATTTAACCGCGGGGTTTGAATTGCTCAATGTCTTGTTGTTGTGACACTGAGCACCCAACCGCTCTGGGCAACCCCTCACTCCATCCTGAAATCTCTATTTGCAGATTTAGCAGCACACCCATGCTATCCTAGACTCTGTCAGCAAGCTTGCCTGTCTTTAGCCTGGATATGCTAATGATTCACTCCTGTGTCCTCTTCATACTGGACTTTGTTGGGAAGCTCACACAACACTGTCTGCATAGTGGAATCAACTCATGCATACTCCTTGCTGACCTGGAGCTTCTACAGCTGAGGGATTAACTGCTTGATACCAGCACAGACAATTCATCCATTGCTGCAAACCACAAGTATATACATTTCATACCACTGTGTGTACAAGTATTCACACTTGCTACTATTAAGGACTTCAGGGTGAAAGCATTTCCCCTTCAGAGGAGTTACTCTGAGTTGTTACCAAGATATTCCATGAAAATACTTTGTGGACTTTTATGTTGTAACATAGAAGACTTACCTGTGATTTGTTTTCATATTATACCATAATTGATCATAATAGAAGTCACCAGCACTTGATGATATGTGCAAGAAGTAAAGCACTTTTTATTAAATTGTCACATGTGTCATACAGTCAATGTTTCGGGGCCATGCAGGGTCCCTTCTTCTGGGCGACATAGACATATTAAACACATGATCAGGGTGTATGGAGTAATATAACCCGCTCATCAGTATATGGACTTTAGTTATTTCACCAGAGACATGATAGACTGTATGAATGCAATACAGTGGCACTGCAACGTATCTTCAATACTTCCTTTAACATACATAAATAACCTGCATTAATCCTCAACCTGATATAACCACCTTGAATCCCTTGGCACTATTCCCTCCAAAGCTGTGATCCATATCAGGTAAAGCCATATCAGCTCAGACCGTTAAACCCCATTTGTATTACATTGAGAAATACGAGTCCCTCTGCTGCTGGATGATTGGACTTACAATTTTTCAATTCACAGGCGTGCTCAATAAAAAAAATACCAGCATGTGGGGAGAAGAACCACACAATTCAGGTAAGCGGGGAGGTGGGAGGCGAATAGGGAGGTTGTGAGGTGAACATGTTCCATGTTACACCTTGAATATGGGTGTAACATGAAACATGGTTAGAAAAGTGAACTTACCATTAAGGTACTTACCTTTAAGGACACTCCTGCCGAGTGTCATGGGAAGAATGCTACAGAGTAATGATCTTTTGGGGACATGTAGTGGAAATGAGTTATCCAGCTTTGTTTGCCGGGTTTGCACCAACTGTTGGCTTGTGACAGTTCTCCTGACAGCAAGACAAAATGGAAATGCTTAATTTTCCCAGCTTTTAGTTTCCAGGTGCCTTTAATGTGTTTGTGGTTAGTCTCCATCCCCATCCTCTGTGTTTATCAAAGGGAAGACCAATCTGTAAGCATATTTGAACTTTATGGATTTTGTGGTCTTAAATTTCATTTTCTTAAGCATTTATTAATTCCTTATTAGGAACCTGACACATCTTTTTACATTTCTTTGTAACATCAAAAGCTGTCCAAACCAACTTAATTGTGCTTTTTTTTTATTTCCATTTAAAATACCACATAAGCAGTAATAAAAATTATAATCTTAAAATGTCCACAGATTTCCCCTCCATAGTTCTTGGCTCTTTTCCTGATACTTTGGATTGTTGCCTTCTACTGCAAAAAGAAAGTCTCACTCCTCTTGCTTCAATCTCTTCTTTATCAAATAGATAAATGGAACATTCACCAGAGATAGAATTAGCACAAATTATAGTGATAATAGTAGATGGGAAACCTGCCAGTATGTACCAAAAACTGAAAAAAAATTGTTTAGGTTAATGATTCCTTGAATAAGGTACCACAGTGCAAAATGGTGCAATGCTAGGAGGATGCACAGCCAACCTGTGAATTTTGCACTCCAGGGGATAAATTAAAAGTTTACCTGGAGCCAAACTTTTTAGTTTTAGATAGAGTAGTGAAGGATTAAAACCCTTGTCAGTTTATATGTGTTGTCTTTATGCTGTTGATGAGATTTACCTTAATTCCCTGTCCCAAGACTACAAAAAAAAGGGCATTTCCATCTTAGCGACTTGTCACCAGAACAGGTGACTGGAAGATTTCCCATCACCTCCTGTTCTGGTGACAACTCTAAAATTTTGGATTTGTCATCACTTTTTGTCTTTAAAATAATAGTAATGATAATTATTCACTCACTGCTGTTCGGGATCTTTAAGAATAGCTCGAACAGCAGTGAGAAGCCTGCCGGAGGTTCGGCTTAGCCGATACAGATGTTGGATCGGCTGAGTCGAACTCCTTCTGCACTTCGGGTCGGCCGAACATGCTGAGCATGTTCGGCCGACTCGAAGCCACACGAAGCAAGCCGATGTACGGCTGAAATTAGCCGTACCAGCCTGAAGTGAATAGCCGAACACTCACTTCACTCACTTCACTTCAGATCGGTCATTCACTCGGCTGCCCTCGGCAGCTTCGTGAATAGACCCCAAAGAGTCAATTACCTCAGCAGACAGAAATACAATTCTGATATTGGTTCTAACTGTAAATAGAGAAGGGCTGTACTTGTGTTACGTTAAACTTTTAAAAACTATAAATATAGCAATAACACACAAAAAAAGAAAAAATACTTTTATTCCACTTTTTGCTTTATGTATAATGAAAAAGCCTTCTACATTTTCAGCATAATACATTCCAGTCCAGTAAAGATTGTGACTCACACCTAAACTCAGAAAAGTATTTACTTCTGTTTCATTGCACATCATGATTAATGTTTACTTAGGGAAATGTTTACCCAGGCAGTTTTAACATGTAGGGTCAATAAATCTTAATGTAAACCTTAACAGAAGTGAAACTTGTGAAATGTTGTAAACCCTACTAATGAAAAGATATAAATCTTTAAAATTAGGATCATTAGTCAGCGTTATATGCTACACTAGTGACTGAACTAAGATTCAAAGTGATGTTTCATGCATCCAGTCTCTGTACTGCTTGGGCAACTTTGGTGTCAAACTATTGCAAACTGCTGCTTATTTATAACTGCTAAATATCAATTTTGAAATCAACAATATCAAAGAGCTGAAGAAATAATAACATGGATACCGATTATAATGTTTATTATTCATAGATTTAAGTCAAACAATGGATTTATTATCCATAGCTAAAGATATGGATTGTAAACACTCATAATATTAATTCTGAACAGCTAGATGCCTATGCAGAAAACCCCAGAAATGCAAAGTTCATAAAGTGAAAAGGAGAACATTTAACTGTAATAAAATTCCTCTCTAAAAACAAAACATTATATTTAGACAGCTTGATCATTGGTAAAGTAGCACAGTTCAAGTATGGTATTGTGAAAACTACTACAACAGGAACAATTTAAACTTACTTTTTTGCAAATTCATGCGTTTTTTAAATAGATAATGAAGATTTACATTGCCATACAACTTTCCTTACAGAAGATTACAATTGAATGTCCCTATCAATTAAATCCAGGCACTAGAAACAATAGGTTGGCTACCTGACTCACTGAAGGAGTTGTGTTGTGCCAGCCCAATGAGCCTCTACTTCATTCAAACATCCAATCAAGCAAGGAACGGGTTCTATTTTTATTGTTTCCCTTACTATGATTTGCTATTTGTATTTATGGAAAAATTGTACAAATTGTTTGATAGTTCTGCAATAAAATCTGGTGGCTGAACATTTTTTTTAATAAGTCCTAATTAATAAAAAAAATGGAAATCTTGCCTTTAAGTACATTATGTTCATATTGGTTTCTTATTTTCACAAAGCAATGTTCCCATAGTTCCTGCTATGGATAGGCAAAAAAAATACCATAACAGTATATTTTCGATAAAATCGATACAATTCTACAATGCCATGTCCATATTTAGAAGTAGCTAAAGTATATTAAACAATATGTTAACTTTGCAAAGCCTGGTGCATGAATAATGTTTATTTACTGATAAGGCTGTCTCACAAAGTACCATTAGGGAGTTCAAATATAGAATGTGTATTAGCTCCAGGGACCTCATTCTTTGTGGGAAGGACCAGATCCAGTCCACATGAGCCAACACTGCCAAATGTCATTGGATGTGGAAATGCATCGGGATAAGGACCCTCTCTTATCCCACTTCTTTAAAAGGTGGCTGCCATTCCTGAACAAAACTTTAGATGATAATGATAGGCAGGTATTTCTGCCCCCCTTTTGCTATACAGCACAATATGCTAGAGAAGTACTCATGGGCATGGTATATAGTTTTTGAACCTTATACCCTCATTCCCTCCCACTGTCACCAAGAGTTAACTGCAGTTTTAACATTGAAAATATAATTATGTTGACTAGACATATCATGATCTCAGACTCCACCTTACAGTAATGCTTCGTTAGATCCTTAACATCCACCATCTTGGCCATAAGTGCACTAAGGTATTTTATTTAATTTGGCTTCTTCGTTCTTTGGTTTAGTTTTCTTTTCTGTTCCATGACACTATTAATGTTTCATACTTTACATAAAGGAGGTCGGTGAAGCATTGTTCTCTTAGTCAAGTCCTATGCCTTAACACAGCTAATCTAATATTTAAGCCTGCATTTTGAGTTGCAATGGGATAACTAATGCTGTTTCTAAATTGACACAACTGCATTTCATTGTGCCTTTATGTATGTATACATTCTTCAATAAAATGTTTTTTTAAAAACCACTGCCAAATTTCCATTACAGTCCTTCGTGATGCACTTATGCTTTGTGATGTGGCGTTCATTTAATACTCCATATATCCCAGTGTAATGGAAGTTGAAAAAGAAAGCAGGAAAGGTCACAGGTTACAAACAAATGGCATTGTTAATAAGTGCATTTTGCCGGTATTATAATAAATACAAATGCATTTATACTATTACCTGATCTTTTCATAAGTAAGATATAATTATGTATAGCTCCAAATATTTATTTATTACATAATAACATTCACAGAGCTGTAGTAAAATACAATAATAGAGGACCCAACTACTTGAATGATCTACAAGTTCTTTTGTGAAGCTCTGTGTTCTTTCTGTTGTATTGTTTGTAGACTGTAGAAATTATATTTTCTTTGTTTCTCTAAATATGCTTTGACCCCAAAACGGTCTGTCTTTATGGTTATTCCAATGTTCCAAATAAAATGACCAGATGTCTCAGTTTTACTGATCCAACGGCAATATTCACTGCTGCTTGCCACTGTCATGTTCATGTCATAGCCCACATAGATTTAATAAATTGTATAATCCAAATAACATGCAGAACAAACATTTACCAATATACACTATATTAATACACTATCATTATATTAACATACTTGGTTTATATGCATTTGACTGATCATTTTTACATCAAATACAATCAATCATATTTTTGTAATAAAGTTCCACATATAAATTCAATTGTATATTTACCACCTGGCGTCCAGATCATGGCACATGAGTTTCTATTTGTTTTCACCTACCATGCCACAATATCTTCCATTGAATCGTCAAATTGTTTTTCCATTAACCAGAATACAATAGAGGAGTGAAAGTCTTCAATTCAGTGAAAGTCTTCACTTTTTAAAAAATATATGGGGCTCTCAAATTTCAAAATAATGATAAATATGAGAATCTGAGGTCCACAACATATTGATTCCTTCTGCACATCTGGTGGTGATCAAGGAAAATGCCTCCTTTTGTTAGGCCCAACACCATATGAAATACCTGGGTATAAATGTCACCCTGACCCATTTCATCCCCCCTTTTCTAAAATTTCCAAAGTCCTTTAAAAATGGTAAAAATTTACATTAACTTGATTTGGGCAACTCACATCACGTGGGTAATAGACTTGTGGTATTCCTATGTGCTAAACTCTGGGTGCACTTAGACCAAAAGGAAACTGTTAATCCCCTCCTGGGCCTGCCCTGCCTTCTTGCAGGCCATTTGCAAGCCTTAAATGCACAATCAGCAACTGGGGCTATATTACAGGTTATAAATCAATCCTTCCCTTCTCATCCATCTCTCATGACCCTTGTTAGGTGACCCTTACTTTCCCCCTTGTCTGGAAAATAAGCACTTACAATGCTTACAGAGAGTGGACAATTTAAGGTATGCTAATGCAAAATTAGGTTAACCAATTGGTCTCCCCACCTGTAGACCATTGGAATGTGTAAATGGATCTTGAATGCTCCTTCTCCCCATTGTAAGAACTCTGCAGAGAACAATCACCAACTAGTCACCCCCTTTCCTTTATTCATAAACTCTTGGGCACCCCACCAGATGATTATGTTCCTCCTTTCAATTGCAAATGGGAATCTGATTTCAACACCTCATTTACTCATAATTGAGGATAAGGTTCATGTTTGCTGCCAAGTTTGGTTTCACTGCAAACTTTGCCGCCATGCAAAGCTCACCCATGCACCAAAAGCAAATCCCATAATCATTTGCCTGACTGTGAACTCTGGTCGGTGAAGAATTGTGGCCAATAATAGGGCTTTGAAAATGTACCAGCCCCCTCCCTAAAAATGTCAGCTCCCCCAGCATTCTTTTGTCAGTGTGTGTTGGAGTTAGTGAGGGACAGTTGGCAACTTTGTGACTGAGAGATAATTTGTGCTATTTGTACAGTGCAAGTAGTGTGTTGGCACAGAGTTATACAGTGCTATATTCACTTCCGCATATTGCCGCTGCTATATTACGGTTACTAGATTGTAAGCTCTCACAAGCAGGTCCCTCCTAACCCTATTATACTAAAAATGTATTGTATTTAACATTGTATTGAAACTGTACTGTCTCCCCCATTTTGTAAAGTGCTGCACAAACTGTTGGTGCTATGTACATCCTGTATTATAATAATAATAATAATAATAACAATAATAATAATAATTTGCAGTGTGGTGGGCTGCAAACAGTGCAGTGTGCCCCCATATGCATTGTGTTGTTCAGTGGAATCAGTACTTCTTTACTGTTCATTTCATTGTGGTGTGACTGTGCACCACCCAGTGCATGCACAGTGAATGCACCCAAAACTTCTTCTTATGACTTTTTTTGTCTGCGATAGCAACAACTTCTACCTCCTTCTTTAGGGGTATTTTATTTTACTTTACTGTTAATCTTTGGGATTTATTGTTTCAGGTTTATCAACTCATAATCACCACCGTGTCAAGCTACATCATCCTCTGGCAGCTTAAAAAGGAGAACAGCGAGCAGCTGCCCTATTCAACTGGAGGACACAGGTCTACAGGTGCAGGCAACTGTAATATCTAGGTCTGCTCCACATATCTCAGCCAACTGGGTTTTTTATTTTCCATACTTGTGCTGCAGACAGCAGTGTAGTAGTTTTCAGCTTCTGCACTGTATTAAGCATAGCAAATCTAGCAGTTATTATTGTACCACATGCATGAGGAGACACATGTATTTTCACCACAACGTTCAGCACATAACTTCTAAAGCACATAATTTCTACCATTTGGGAGCCAAAGGCCCACAATCCCCCTTCTTCTCACTGTGCTCTTACTACCTGTTCCACCAGTCCACAAGAATCTCCATCTGCAACTGCTACAACATCTGCAGTCTTAAATGATAGAGATGGGAGTCTGACAAAGGGTTTGAGAGAAATAACTTATGTCACATCAAGCAGGGAAGAGGGTCAGAATGTGTCTGCACTTAGTAATACCAAATGTAGGCTTCAACCTCATTTAAAGGCTCCAAGCATTATTGTCCCCAGCTAAAACCTTGAGAAGACAGATGTCTCTTCCCCAGCTGGTTTGTATACACACTCCTAATGTGTTTGATTGAAAATGTTATATTTTTCAGTGCTACAAAGTAGGGATGCACGGATATGAGATTATTGGTATTGAGTACTAGTATCAATATTTTTTTTCTGGTACTCGCTGATGCAGAATACTGATACCGGCATCTGTGGCCCAGATTATGAGGGAGTTTGATTGCTTGGGAAGCGGGTGTTCTATCAAAAGAACACTGGCTTCACGTTCCGAGGCAGCCTGGCTTCCTGATCAATCAGAAAGCTGGGCAGTGGGTCATGACATGCCGTCATGACCCACTAGCAATAAGTGAAGCCAGCTTCCTAGCTAATCAGGAAGTCGGGAGGTGGTCCATAACCTGCCCTCCAGCTTCCTGATTGGCTAGAAAGCTGGCTCCATGCTCCCTCACAGCACTGCAGGTCAGAGGGATATCTCCCTCTGAGCAGGAGTTATGGTATTGGGGGTAAGTATCAGAGCATTTGGGCGAGTATGAGTACTCACCCAAATGACCTGTATCAGCATTGATACTAGTATTAGTATTGGTGCATCCCTACTACAAAGTATTCCTATTTGCAAACACTATACTACAGTGGCAAGACAAAGTATGTGAACCCCATGGAATTAAATGGTTTTCTGCAGTAATTTGCCATAAAATGTGATCTGATCCTCATCTAAGTCACAATAGATAAACACAATGTGCTTAAGCTGATGACACAAAAGGCATTCTAATTTATTGTGTCTTTATTGAACACTGGTATTGGACAGTGCTGGAGGGAAAAGTAAGTGAACCCATGGACTAATTACTTCAACGAGAGCTAATTGAAGTCAGTAGCTGAAACACCTTGCGCACCTGGAGTCTACTTAATGAAATTATTTTAAAGGTGTTGTTTAGGGCTTCTTTGATTGCTAAAAGACACTCAAACAATTTAAGATTGCTGTTCAGAAGCATCAACTGATGTGATCCATGCCACTCAAAAAGGAGCGCTCTGAAGACATACGTAGACAGAGTAGTTAATCTGCACAAGGCTGGAAAAGGATACAAAGCAATCTCAAAGTGTTCAGGCATCCATCAGTCACAGTTAGACAAATTGTCTATAAATGACAGTTTAGTACTGTGGCTTCTCTTCCTAGAAGTGGGCGCCCAGCCAAGATGACTCCCAATGCAGAATCCTCAATGGGGTAAAGAAGAACCCAAGAGTAACAGCTAAAGGCTTTAAGACATCACTGGAACTTGCAAACATCCCATTCCATGAGTCTACCTTATGTAATCTTTGAACAGGCGTGTCCATGGAAGCCACATATCTCCCCAAAAAAATGTCTGCATGCCTGAAGTTTGCCAAAGAGCACCTTGGCAAACCACAACGCTACTGGGAAAATGTTTTGTGGACTGATGAAACAAAAGTTGAATTGTTCGGGAAGAATATCCAGCCCTATGTATTAGTGTTGTATTATGTATTATATCCAGCCCTATGTACTAGTGTCCTCAATACACTTGAATGTGACTTGAAAATACTATATGCCCATGCGTGATATTGACTTCTTAAATTTCAACAGTAAACTTCAATGGCATCATCAATATATAATATATATATCAAATGTGACCCAAAAGTCCAAAATAAATACAATTTCAATCTTCCAACTTATGTAAGTAAAAGTGTCCCTCCACCGCACACAAGGTGGGATGTCATGGCTGGCTCCGTCTATTTGTTGTCATGCAATGACAGAAATTCAGAAATGCATTCAGATCTGGTCTGGAGATGGTGTGAACAAGCCATTAAACATATCTCTGGGGGGAAAAAAAACACTCTGTGACTCAAGGGAATTTAGAGAAAAAAAAAGAAACAGGTTAATTAAGTCATACTAGTATTGTTTATACTATAAGTTTGTACTATACCATATTAGTGTGTTATTCTTTTATTTCATCTGCTTTTTATTTGATATAGCTAAAAGGCAGACTCAATAGACCACTTAGTCCTTTTTGCAATCATTCTTCTATGTTTCTAAGCTATATTGAGATCAGGTAGCACAAGACAGGGATGCAATCCATATTCCCCTCTGGAACTTATATATTAAAGATTCAGTAATTATAACTGACTTTGTTACTTCATACCTAATTATGAGATTCACATTTTTACATTCCAAGATCATCACATTTGCATGGTACCTATTGTATATTAAAGACAGCTCACAGCAATAGAGACTTGAGGGCTTACTCAATAAACTGTTTATTTTCTTCAGTGCAGTAACCTATAGCAGCCAATTGACATTCACACCATTACTACACTTTGGAATAGGACATCTTTTTTAAACAATGCTTTGATGGCACATGCTTACAAATGTACTTAAAGCAAATATTTTATCAAGTCTACATTTTGGGGAAAAAAAATGGTGCCCATACATATGTATTTAATGTACAGCACGCAGACAGAATGAATAAATGTATACATATGAATTTCAGGTGCAAAGCACTCCTTTATATTATACACTATGTGATGTATGCAGCAGGAATCTGTCCATCTAATTATATATAAAGTAAACTATCTGTTATCTGGTATTCAACTAACCAGAACTTTCATCTAACCAGAAGAAAAAAAATCATCTGTGTACTCAATGTTCTGCTGATCTGGGGCATGTATTATCCTGGAAAAGATCATGTGCCCATGTATCTTAATTTGTTTGAAGTGTGTCTATTTGTCTTCATCTGCTTTTCAAAATACTACATTTCAATATTAATATGAAGTCAATACAGAGTTTCTGTTATGGTATGGTATAGTATAGACCAGGGGTGCCCACTATTTTTCGTCTGGAGATCTACTTTTCAAATGACGAGCTCATTGAGATCTACCAATGAAAAAACACCTGCATTCAGGGGCGGGAGGGGGCGTGGCGGTGCATTGAAGTCAATGGCACTGCAGCCAGGCTCCGCAGGCAGGCCCCTCGCCCACAGTGCGATCGCCTGCATTAGTGCCTGTGTTCCAGTCCGCAAAAATTCTGCGAGCACTATTTTTGCAGATCGCACTGGACCGGAATGCAGGCACTAATGTGCCTGCGTTCCGAGTGTGGGCGATCGCAATGTGGGCGATGCCATTGACTTCAATACAGCTCCACACCCCCTACCGCACCTGAACGCAGGGAGTCGGCCCACTTACATTCCAGTGTGCCCTACAGGTCCCGGCGTCCTGTCCTCCCGTGGTGCTCGTGTGGCCGACGTTGCAATTTGGGTGTCCTGCACCTGGTATAAATGTCACCCTGACCCATTTCATCCCCCCTTTTCTAAAATTTCCAAAGTCCTTTAAAAATGGTAAAAATTTACATTAACTTGATTTGGGCAACTCACATCACGTGGGTAATAGACTTGTGGTATTCCTATGTGCTAAACTCTGGGTGCACTTAGACCAAAAGGAAACTGTTAATCCCCTCCTGGGCCTGCCCTGCCTTCTTGCAGGCCATTTGCAAGCCTTAAATGCACAATCAGCAACTGGGGCTATATTACAGGTTATAAATCAATCCTTCCCTTCTCATCCATCTCTCATGACCCTTGTTAGGTGACCCTTACTTTCCCCCTTGTCTGGAAAATAAGCACTTACAATGCTTACAGAGAGTGGACAATTTAAGGTATGCTAATGCAAAATTAGGTTAACCAATTGGTCTCCCCACCTGTAGACCATTGGAATGTGTAAATGGATCTTGAATGCTCCTTCTCCCCATTGTAAGAACTCTGCAGAGAACAATCACCAACTAGTCACCCCCTTTCCTTTATTCATAAACTCTTGGGCACCCCACCAGATGATTATGTTCCTCCTTTCAATTGCAAATGGGAATCTGATTTCAACACCTCATTTACTCATAATTGAGGATAAGGTTCATGTTTGCTGCCAAGTTTGGTTTCACTGCAAACTTTGCCGCCATGCAAAGCTCACCCATGCACCAAAAGCAAATCCCATAATCATTTGCCTGACTGTGAACTCTGGTCGGTGAAGAATTGTGGCCAATAATAGGGCTTTGAAAATGTACCAGCCCCCTCCCTAAAAATGTCAGCTCCCCCAGCATTCTTTTGTCAGTGTGTGTTGGAGTTAGTGAGGGACAGTTGGCAACTTTGTGACTGAGAGATAATTTGTGCTATTTGTACAGTGCAAGTAGTGTGTTGGCACAGAGTTATACAGTGCTATATTCACTTCCGCATATTGCCGCTGCTATATTACGGTTACTAGATTGTAAGCTCTCACAAGCAGGTCCCTCCTAACCCTATTATACTAAAAATGTATTGTATTTAACATTGTATTGAAACTGTACTGTCTCCCCCATTTTGTAAAGTGCTGCACAAACTGTTGGTGCTATGTACATCCTGTATTATAATAATAATAATAATAATAACAATAATAATAATAATTTGCAGTGTGGTGGGCTGCAAACAGTGCAGTGTGCCCCCATATGCATTGTGTTGTTCAGTGGAATCAGTACTTCTTTACTGTTCATTTCATTGTGGTGTGACTGTGCACCACCCAGTGCATGCACAGTGAATGCACCCAAAACTTCTTCTTATGACTTTTTTTGTCTGCGATAGCAACAACTTCTACCTCCTTCTTTAGGGGTATTTTATTTTACTTTACTGTTAATCTTTGGGATTTATTGTTTCAGGTTTATCAACTCATAATCACCACCGTGTCAAGCTACATCATCCTCTGGCAGCTTAAAAAGGAGAACAGCGAGCAGCTGCCCTATTCAACTGGAGGACACAGGTCTACAGGTGCAGGCAACTGTAATATCTAGGTCTGCTCCACATATCTCAGCCAACTGGGTTTTTTATTTTCCATACTTGTGCTGCAGACAGCAGTGTAGTAGTTTTCAGCTTCTGCACTGTATTAAGCATAGCAAATCTAGCAGTTATTATTGTACCACATGCATGAGGAGACACATGTATTTTCACCACAACGTTCAGCACATAACTTCTAAAGCACATAATTTCTACCATTTGGGAGCCAAAGGCCCACAATCCCCCTTCTTCTCACTGTGCTCTTACTACCTGTTCCACCAGTCCACAAGAATCTCCATCTGCAACTGCTACAACATCTGCAGTCTTAAATGATAGAGATGGGAGTCTGACAAAGGGTTTGAGAGAAATAACTTATGTCACATCAAGCAGGGAAGAGGGTCAGAATGTGTCTGCACTTAGTAATACCAAATGTAGGCTTCAACCTCATTTAAAGGCTCCAAGCATTATTGTCCCCAGCTAAAACCTTGAGAAGACAGATGTCTCTTCCCCAGCTGGTTTGTATACACACTCCTAATGTGTTTGATTGAAAATGTTATATTTTTCAGTGCTACAAAGTAGGGATGCACGGATATGAGATTATTGGTATTGAGTACTAGTATCAATATTTTTTTTCTGGTACTCGCTGATGCAGAATACTGATACCGGCATCTGTGGCCCAGATTATGAGGGAGTTTGATTGCTTGGGAAGCGGGTGTTCTATCAAAAGAACACTGGCTTCACGTTCCGAGGCAGCCTGGCTTCCTGATCAATCAGAAAGCTGGGCAGTGGGTCATGACATGCCGTCATGACCCACTAGCAATAAGTGAAGCCAGCTTCCTAGCTAATCAGGAAGTCGGGAGGTGGTCCATAACCTGCCCTCCAGCTTCCTGATTGGCTAGAAAGCTGGCTCCATGCTCCCTCACAGCACTGCAGGTCAGAGGGATATCTCCCTCTGAGCAGGAGTTATGGTATTGGGGGTAAGTATCAGAGCATTTGGGCGAGTATGAGTACTCACCCAAATGACCTGTATCAGCATTGATACTAGTATTAGTATTGGTGCATCCCTACTACAAAGTATTCCTATTTGCAAACACTATACTACAGTGGCAAGACAAAGTATGTGAACCCCATGGAATTAAATGGTTTTCTGCAGTAATTTGCCATAAAATGTGATCTGATCCTCATCTAAGTCACAATAGATAAACACAATGTGCTTAAGCTGATGACACAAAAGGCATTCTAATTTATTGTGTCTTTATTGAACACTGGTATTGGACAGTGCTGGAGGGAAAAGTAAGTGAACCCATGGACTAATTACTTCAACGAGAGCTAATTGAAGTCAGTAGCTGAAACACCTTGCGCACCTGGAGTCTACTTAATGAAATTATTTTAAAGGTGTTGTTTAGGGCTTCTTTGATTGCTAAAAGACACTCAAACAATTTAAGATTGCTGTTCAGAAGCATCAACTGATGTGATCCATGCCACTCAAAAAGGAGCGCTCTGAAGACATACGTAGACAGAGTAGTTAATCTGCACAAGGCTGGAAAAGGATACAAAGCAATCTCAAAGTGTTCAGGCATCCATCAGTCACAGTTAGACAAATTGTCTATAAATGACAGTTTAGTACTGTGGCTTCTCTTCCTAGAAGTGGGCGCCCAGCCAAGATGACTCCCAATGCAGAATCCTCAATGGGGTAAAGAAGAACCCAAGAGTAACAGCTAAAGGCTTTAAGACATCACTGGAACTTGCAAACATCCCATTCCATGAGTCTACCTTATGTAATCTTTGAACAGGCGTGTCCATGGAAGCCACATATCTCCCCAAAAAAATGTCTGCATGCCTGAAGTTTGCCAAAGAGCACCTTGGCAAACCACAACGCTACTGGGAAAATGTTTTGTGGACTGATGAAACAAAAGTTGAATTGTTCGGGAAGAATATCCAGCCCTATGTATTAGTGTTGTATTATGTATTATATCCAGCCCTATGTACTAGTGTCCTCAATACACTTGAATGTGACTTGAAAATACTATATGCCCATGCGTGATATTGACTTCTTAAATTTCAACAGTAAACTTCAATGGCATCATCAATATATAATATATATATCAAATGTGACCCAAAAGTCCAAAATAAATACAATTTCAATCTTCCAACTTATGTAAGTAAAAGTGTCCCTCCACCGCACACAAGGTGGGATGTCATGGCTGGCTCCGTCTATTTGTTGTCATGCAATGACAGAAATTCAGAAATGCATTCAGATCTGGTCTGGAGATGGTGTGAACAAGCCATTAAACATATCTCTGGGGGGAAAAAAAACACTCTGTGACTCAAGGGAATTTAGAGAAAAAAAAAGAAACAGGTTAATTAAGTCATACTAGTATTGTTTATACTATAAGTTTGTACTATACCATATTAGTGTGTTATTCTTTTATTTCATCTGCTTTTTATTTGATATAGCTAAAAGGCAGACTCAATAGACCACTTAGTCCTTTTTGCAATCATTCTTCTATGTTTCTAAGCTATATTGAGATCAGGTAGCACAAGACAGGGATGCAATCCATATTCCCCTCTGGAACTTATATATTAAAGATTCAGTAATTATAACTGACTTTGTTACTTCATACCTAATTATGAGATTCACATTTTTACATTCCAAGATCATCACATTTGCATGGTACCTATTGTATATTAAAGACAGCTCACAGCAATAGAGACTTGAGGGCTTACTCAATAAACTGTTTATTTTCTTCAGTGCAGTAACCTATAGCAGCCAATTGACATTCACACCATTACTACACTTTGGAATAGGACATCTTTTTTAAACAATGCTTTGATGGCACATGCTTACAAATGTACTTAAAGCAAATATTTTATCAAGTCTACATTTTGGGGAAAAAAAATGGTGCCCATACATATGTATTTAATGTACAGCACGCAGACAGAATGAATAAATGTATACATATGAATTTCAGGTGCAAAGCACTCCTTTATATTATACACTATGTGATGTATGCAGCAGGAATCTGTCCATCTAATTATATATAAAGTAAACTATCTGTTATCTGGTATTCAACTAACCAGAACTTTCATCTAACCAGAAGAAAAAAAATCATCTGTGTACTCAATGTTCTGCTGATCTGGGGCATGTATTATCCTGGAAAAGATCATGTGCCCATGTATCTTAATTTGTTTGAAGTGTGTCTATTTGTCTTCATCTGCTTTTCAAAATACTACATTTCAATATTAATATGAAGTCAATACAGAGTTTCTGTTATGGTATGGTATAGTATAGACCAGGGGTGCCCACTATTTTTCGTCTGGAGATCTACTTTTCAAATGACGAGCTCATTGAGATCTACCAATGAAAAAACACCTGCATTCAGGGGCGGGAGGGGGCGTGGCGGTGCATTGAAGTCAATGGCACTGCAGCCAGGCTCCGCAGGCAGGCCCCTCGCCCACAGTGCGATCGCCTGCATTAGTGCCTGTGTTCCAGTCCGCAAAAATTCTGCGAGCACTATTTTTGCAGATCGCACTGGACCGGAATGCAGGCACTAATGTGCCTGCGTTCCGAGTGTGGGCGATCGCAATGTGGGCGATGCCATTGACTTCAATACAGCTCCACACCCCCTACCGCACCTGAACGCAGGGAGTCGGCCCACTTACATTCCAGTGTGCCCTACAGGTCCCGGCGTCCTGTCCTCCCGTGGTGCTCGTGTGGCCGACGTTGCAATTTGGGTGTCCTGTAGCTTTCCATCTGCAGTGTCTGACACATTCAGCCGGCAGCCGCACGAGCACCACGGGAGCATAGCCGTAGCTAGCAGCTTTTGCGCCTGAGGCAAGAAAAAAAACAACGTTTTTTTTATTTATTTTTTACTTTTTTTTATTTTATTTTCATTATTTATTTTTCTTTTTTAAATTTTCGTATTTTTTTTTTTACTCTTGGGGATGGACAGTGCGATCTACCAGTGATCGCTACGTGATCGACTGGTAGATCGCGATCGACCTTGTGGGCACCCCTGGTATAGACTATGGCATTAGTTAGACCTATTTTTAATAGTAACTCTCAAACAACCAGAAACTACATTTATCCAGAATCTATCAATCCCCGTGGATGCCAGATAATGGGGAGTTTACTGTATATGCAAAAACGAAATCCTTAAGCCCAGGATCAGCAAGTATAATAAGTGAAATTATTATTAATAAACATTTTGTTATTGTTTGTTTTTTTATCTTGCTCTTGCACTCATGAGATTAATATATCATGTACATCACTTCTGTTACTTCTTTTATTTAAGTTGGCATTATAGTAGTTTCACTTTGATAACAAAACCTGTGGTTTTGCATGACATTATCAATGTATTGTGTTTATAAATCTAAAAGAGAGAGAGAGAGAGAGAGAGAGAGAAAGAATCAAAAATAGTGCAGCATTAAAGAACATTTTGAATGTTGCCTTAGGCTAATTATAAAATGTCCAATGAACAAATTGCACCAAGCAGCCATAAAAGAAGGTAATCAGAGTTGTTAAATTATACTTTAAACTTCAGAGTTAGAGTTACTGATTAGATTAAAATGATTCATAATATTATTTTTTCCTACCAATACTTCTATTAACCCCATTAATTATCAGTGATGTTAACTAAAGGAAATACAATGAAAAATGCATAGTAAATTATTTACCTAATTTCAAATTATTTAGCAATATATTTAACATGTTCATGATCAGGGCTATTTGATGCCTTTAAAACAAGAGTAGTTTTTCACAAAGGGCTTATTTTGCTGGTATTCTTCAAGGAGGAGTTTTCAAGAAGACCTGAATTGTAGAAGCTGTGGCCAAAAAAGGCATGCAGAAGACAAAAGACCAGTCACTAGTTTTGCCCATGGTCTCCTTGCAGCTGATCTTTTTCCTATTACCGACTTTCCATGCTTTGTTCTGCACCTGCAGAGTGATATACTAAAGAAGTTGAGAGTCTTCAGACAATAAATTATGTAAATATTTACTTAAATTATCCAGGCATGTGAAAATCAAATTCCTGTTGACTTTGAATACCCAATCAGGGAAAAAAGGAAAATGTAGTTACAAGATGTTGGAAAGGAGCTAGTTGCCTTCCATCCAATAGGTCTGTCACTGTATAGATATTCTTATCTGTCTCTATAAAGCTTAAAATTTAAAATAAGGTGAAATAATTTCTCCTCTATACAACACTATGGTGTGTTGTTCAAATCAGGAAATTAACCCCAAGCCACACTCAGTAATACCGCCAGGGAGGTTAAGCTTTAAAGATCCACTTGTGTCTTTTGTAACAAGGGCATAATGTTTTTAGTGTATAATTGAAATATTGGGGTGGCAAGGGTAATTCTCAGATATAGGAATGTTTTAGAATTCCATACAAATGCAATGAGACATCTAAGTGGGACTTGGTATTAGGATCCACACCAGTATCCAATCCAGGATACATGTTTGACTTCATTGACTTTGTACTATGATATAGCATTAAACTCAGTCAATACTTGGTAAACAGTAGGAAGGGAAGTAGCCAGGCCCATCAAGAACAGCATAACATCAATTGAAATGTAATTTTATTTAGACACTTGGGGGTTGATTTACTAACCTTATAAACACACCACGAACATGTATACACCTCTGTAGTGTGTTCCCTCCCAGCATGATCTATGGGTGGAATCTAAACACCTTTGTAGTGTGTACACACCCAGCAGGTGTGTTGTGCAAAGCCTTGCATGAATTGCAAGGTGATGTTGTGTAAATTAGCTCTATGTTGTGTTGCTTGCGTTGATGAATGCAGGAATGTAAATGCATGAGCTAACCATTTTTGTCTAAACTGTGAAGCAGCATTATATATGCATCATGTGCATGATTTTTCCATATATGGCATTAGTGGAAATATGCTTTTAGAGACTTTTTGGTTGATAAATACGTTTTGCTGTGTAAAAATCACACGCACCTAGTGTGTGCGTGTGTTTAGGTTAGTAAATCAACCCTTTGTTGTCAATGTTTCCATTAAAATTTACATGAGTTCTTATTGTTTCTATTAAGGGTTCCATCAAGGGGTAAATATAACTGGTAAAAGTGGACACCCCTATCAAGCTACTTTTGTTATGTGAAATTTGCATATTACCAGAATAAACTTGTGTTGAAGGAGAAGTATAAAGTGCCAAGATGGTCAATAAAATGTTGCCTCCAAAGCCAAACTTGTCTAGGACACTCTCTAAGTAGCCTCAATACACCCTGTCAAATGCCTTTTCTGAATCAAAATAGAGGAGCAGACCTGGTGGGTCTCTGCATAGTACATCAGGTTTAGTATAAATCTAGTTGCTTCAGGAGCCTGTCTTCCCTAATGAAACCACTTGGTTTGCTTGAACAAGACATGGCAAAACATTCAACAGCCTATATAATTTTAGAGTATATTTTCAGGTCAGAATTCAATAAAGATATAGATCTTAAAATCAATGGCATCACTAGCTCTTTTCACAGGTTTAGGTAATGTGGTTCTAGTAGTGCTAAGCATTTCTGGTGGGAAGGCACTAGCGGAAGCAGCAAGTTCAAAAAGGAGAAATGTTGATAGTAATCCCCAGAGAACACATTTTGTCCAGGTAACTTACAAAGAGCAGGAATCTTGAAAGTTTTAACAATCTCTTCCATTAAAAAGTGCTTATTTAACTGGTGTAGATATTCCTCTGACAATTCGGGGAGATGGATTTTGTCCAAAAAGTGGGAAATAATTTCTGCTGAGGGCTGAGGTATGGAGTTATTATCGTTTAGATTACAATAAGCACTGTAGTAATTACTAAAGGTTGTTGCTATTCCCTGAGTGTCATATAAATTCTGCTTAGTGTGTGGGTGAATCAAAATGGAATTTTAGAGAGGAGATTGCACTCTCTAATTTGTGCATCCAGCAGCTTTTCTGTATTGTTACCATGACCAGTAGTAATTTAATTTCAGTTTCATGAAATACTGCTCATGTTGAGCAAGCAACAGAGTTTGCAACCAATGTCTACATTTGTTGAAATCTAAAGTTAGGGATTGAGAGGGTTGTGATTTGTTTAGTATCTCTGGGTTTTTTATTGCATTCAATAATTTCGAAAAGCTACTGTCTGCTGGCTACTTATTAAAAAAATTATAATACTGATTTGCCAAACTGCTCCAAAGTCTGAACATTAATCTGAACCTCACTCAAGTCAATTGGAGCCAAATCTTTCATAACAATTCTGGTCATTTTTAAAGCTAATTGGCAAGGGATTGTCAAAGGGTATGGGGAGTTGGGCACTGCAAGGAGGTATTGTCATAATGCAAAAATAATTTTTAAAAATCACCATTCAGCTGTGAGAGTCTTTTAATGGAGCTTAAAGGGTAACATTGAACATATGAAAAATCATTTAACCCTTTCACTGTCAAGCTTTCCAGAATGCTTTTAACCTTAGCTGGCCATTGTTTTGATTTTCTACTGCTGTGTTGCTAGCATTTGTAAAAGACCCCCCCAAACTATACATTTTCTGAAAGCACAGGGCTGGTAGAATAAAAGATAGTACTACTAATCTTGTAGGTTCTGCGATAATTGCACAAATGTTGGTCAAATCAATATTAAACCGATAAAAATACACAATTAAATTGATAAATGCACACTAAGAGGCATTCCGTAGTTGGTGTATGGAATGCACCCAGAAATTTATCTTCCAGCTTCCGTGATTGGTTGACTGATTTTCCCAGAAGTTTGTACTAAACCTTCTTTTTTGGCATCCACTTTTGGCATCCATTGCAACAGGAATTTTTGGTGAGATACTGCCTAAGGGTTACTTACTACTAAAGGAATGCAGACACTGCACCTTTCCATATTACAAGACAGGAAGCCCATTAGCTGGTTATAATGAACCCAAACCCGCCCATTCAAGAATCATTTTGCAAAAGACATGCTGCAACAAACAGAGTTTTCTTCAGAACAGAAACAAGTAGGAAACTGCAACAAAGTTTGTTAAAATCTTTGTAATATACACTAATTACCCAGAGAGGATTGCTTTTGTTCAACAAAAGTGGAATTATTCATTAAATAACATGCTTTAGTGATGCCTTTAGGCCATAGGTGGTATTACAGGACATTATAATTCTCCAGGAAATCATCAGCAACCTTGTATTCTGGCATCACATTAATTGCATGTGTAATGATTTTGTTTACTTTACATTATTCGTTGGCTTACATCAGCAGCAGCAATATGATTGATTTCCACTCAAAAAACTCTTTATCAGGTAGCCTTTCCATAGAGAACATATTATTTATGTAGGAGTAGTAGGCCAGATTTGAGCAGCCAAAGTAGTAGACACAACAGATTTAAAATCTATTGTAAGGTATATACTTGAGAAAAAAATCTAAAGGCATCAACTTCATGCAAATTGCCAAATAGTGGCAAAACAAGTTTAAAAGCATATCTTGGGATCTTCTTTTCAGCACCATGCTGTATTCTGTACAACGTTTTTAAAAAGCCAACATAGAATGCACCAAATCACCTCAAAAGAAAGAAAACCCTCATTCTAGAAATGAGGCAGTTGTTATGCTAAAATCATGGTCAAATATTTAGCACTGTGGCTGGAGTGTATGTAATCTGTTTGGTTGGGCACTGGCAGCAATGTATGAAGGAGAGATAAGTCATTTTTTATCAAGAAATATCAATTACACTGTTATTTTAAAGACACCAGCCAGACATAGGGGGTGATTTACTAACCTAAACACATGCACGCACCAGGTGCGTGTGATTTTCACACAGCAAAACGTATTTATCAACCAAAAAGTCTCTAAAAGCATATTTCCACTAATGCCATATATCGAAAAATCATGCACATGATGCATATATAATGCTGCTTCATAGTTTAGACAAAAATGGTTAGCTCATGCATTTACACGTTTTTAAACATCTAAATCAACATCCCAGAACGAAATGGGGTTTCATCTCCATCTCCTGAGACATGGCACTCCTCCCACGACCCATAAAAAGGCTGGCGTAAATGGGCGCAAATGTATCACCCAACAAAGCACCACACCTCTGGAAACAGAACACACACAAACAAAAAATTATTGGTCATCAGTAAAAAAATAGGCACCTTCAATAATTACATTTTTTAGATCTTTACTATATAGATCGAAATGCAATCATAGTGCCGCTACACCTAACAATATAACAAATGAGGAATTAAGGAGTATGAGGCAAATATAGCACTGGTAATCCACTTCATGTTATTCTGCCATACTACTACTTCAAGTTTCTGTACCAGATGTTTTGTAACCCTGAGGTAAGAGGGTTATCTCTGTACTAATCGCTGTAATATTTGATCAATCCAACCCCTCAGTCCTTCACTCAACGACCCAATACTTACCACAAGTGGTCATCCTGTAATATAAGTAGTATATTTGTATACTTTGGGCGAATGATGAAATGTTGGTATGATTAGATGATCTGATACAATGTTACGCATAGTATGTTCATCAAAATGCTTATCAAAAGATCATGCATACAAAACAATGTTTTCAATTTGTTTCTTGACATTTTCTGTTGGATCAAAATTCAGAAAAATTATACATATCGGACGCGCTTAACTGTCTCAGCCTCATCTTACTTTTTATCAGTAAGGCTATGACTGTTTTGCCTTTATCTGCCTTTGTTATGCTTATACGTGGAGTGCTCTTTAAGCTTTCCAAAAGTTGTCTTTCTCTTCTTGACAGAAAAACCTCTTCCAATACTCTTTGCTAATCTAGACAATTATCTGTTCTATCTCATTTACAGGTTAAAATCTAATGTCCTCCTTGTGTTTATATTCACTTTTGGAACACTGGGAGGTAAATATATTTCCTCCTTACATATTTGTGAGTCTACCAAAACTCCTTGTGTTATGGTTAATGCTTAATTCCTATTTCTAGTTTGTTTGTTTTTTTAGATTTTTTATATCTTATTTGTGGCTCTTTTGTTTTTGCTCTTGTTTCTTGTTTTACCCTTTTTTTTGGAGTTGCAGTTTCTTCAGACTCACAATCTGACATGTCTTTATACTACATCCTTGTTACCCAATAGTTGATTCAGATCCAGCGCTGATCATGATAACCCACCAAGACAATGACCTGCTCCCCAATGCTGCTACACCTGTCCTCTCCAGTGCTGCTGGAATGTAAACAATAGTGTCGGTGGTGATCATATTTAGTCAATAATATCACCTGAGATCCCCTGGCCACTTTGCACTTTACAAACAGAAGCAGGTTGGGATCTGTCGTTTGGAAACAATAGTTTGTTTATGTCACTTTTGAAGTCAGAACATTGTACTGGTGCACAACTTCACTTGCAGGTTTAAGGCTTGAGTTAAGGCTTATGTTATTTAAAGGATTTGCATATTTTTTAATGCTGCTCTTTAAGCCACATTAAAGGACCCTCTCCCCTCTGAATGGCATTTTATTATTATTTTTTTGCACTATTATATGTACCCGTGGCATTGCTCAGTTACTCTTGCCCTTTTTAACGAACCTTTCAAACAGACCTCAAAAAAGGCCTGAATTGAAACCATAAGATTTAACTTCAATAGACTTCAGACTTCAATAGACTTCAATGAGTTCGGTTCTAGGTTCAGGTTTAGCAGATTTTTTTATAGTTTCAATTTACTTAGCTCATATTAATGTCTTTATTGATAACATAACATAACAACTCATGGTGGGTCTTTTGGCCTGAGGCCTTTTCTGAATGTGCCCCTATGATAACACAGGGTGTCTTAGCAGTCAAAAGTCTGACCTGAGGTTTTATGATTTCAATTGTATGCATAACTATTTCAAATGTGTATTACAAGACATATACATAAGCTATGTTTTATGTTTACTTATGTGTTCTTGTATATACTTTTACTAGAGCATCATCAAATTCCTGATGAAGTGGAGTATATTTCTGAGAAACGCGTTGAATGATCTCTCCACTTATCACCAATTCACACTACATTTGTAACATTAAAGAAACAATCCAGATTTGTTTTGAGAAGTATAGAAGATAAGAATAATGGTGAATTGGTGATAGATGGGGATCAAACATTGGTAGAGATTTGTAAACGTAACACAAGCAATATATGATGCTATATGGGTAAAAAAAAAAATTAAAGTATTACTGTCAATAAATAGTTTACCTTTAACAACAATAAGGGATCATTACTAACTGTCTCTTAATGTTACTTCACTGCACACTTCTAATTATATATTGCGCTTTAATTGAGAACACTTCTGTTTAGCTAAATTTCAGCCTTGAAGTATTATTTTATATATTTGTTCATGCTATGTGGAGTATGGTCCCACTCTGGATATTTATTTAGTAATTTTGCCACCCCTTCCCCTTTCTCGGACCCCTATTGTCTTTTTTTGTATTATTTTAAATAGATTTAAAAAGACTATGTCATTGAAATAAAAACACAACAAAAACTGCTACAGGTGATAGCTGATATTGAATCCATGCTAAGACCCTGCCCAACACATTCAAATTGGCTTATCACTATTATGGGCAGCCTCACCCTGCCAATTGGAATGTGTAGAAGGCAGGAAGAGGCAAAGCTTTGCCTACCAGAAATCCCAGGGATTCAGCCATAACAAGGTTTGTGGGAGCTACCATACATTTTGGGGGCTGCTGCAGGTGTGTGCATGCACCTCTAGGTGCTCAAACTTTAAACCAACACTAATTATATGTGTTATACTTAACAAAGTTTTTTTTAATTATGCATTTCCCCTTTGAAAATATTTATAGCAATATATTCAAATTGGTCATGCATAAATATGAATGGCCTTGTGTGTTAACTTTAAAACATCATATTTTCTGTAAACATTGTTTTTATGCACAAAGAATATCCGCTACATTGTACCTATTACATTATAATAGGGCTGCCATTACTGACTGTTAAGTGAAATCATGCCTTGTGTAGCCTATTTAAAGTACATATACTTTGAAAAGTGAATGCGAAAATCCATTCGCAGGAGCCATTATTTACTTATGGTTTCTGCTACTTATTGACATTATAAGTACTATTATGAGTAGCAGCACTTCCTACATAACATGCACTGATGATCTATCTTAACGTGAGATACAAGCCATGGTATGTTATGGATATGGTACCCTCTCTACAATAATACTAATAATAGCTATTTAATAGATCTAGTTACTGTATTCCATGCCCGCTGTCAGGCTTTTCCTTACTTACTCCAGGACCAGGACTACAAAGTGAAGACATGCTAAATGTGAGATTTGATAACAGTTCAGTAATTTAGGAAAATATCTAAAACATGGGCTAAAAATTTAGCTATAAATATGCAAATAATGCATTCAACAATAACATATAATGTATACTCAGACATAATTATGTTATCAAATACAGGGTAGGAACTCTGCTTAAAGAACCATTTTATAGTGGCTCAACAATAATGGTTCTGTATCCCAGCCATAGTTATGTCATGAAAGGTAGCAGTCATTAGGTTAACAGCAGAGGTTCAATTAAACAGTGACCTGCCAAGTGCGTGGTTAACATGGAGAGTCACATACAGTACAGTATATAAGGTCTCTCTTTGCAATGACCTGAAATATGTCCAGTGCTTTTAATAGCGATATTCTTTTCCATGTCTAACCAATGGACTGTTTGGATTTACATACTGTTACTAATCTGAGGTAATTTCACAGTGGTTTGATTAAGTGGGAGATCCCATGCATATTGTGGAAATGGCCGAAGCATGTTGTGGAGAGGAAAACATTGCACAGGCAACTGCTGAGTGGGAAAACATTATTATATGATTTCTGGTATATTATTTAATGTTTTTGTTGTAAAACAAATGTAATTTTGCTGGTATGACATTGCATAAAGTGAACCTGCACCAAGACTATGCACAATAAAGTATTTACTGTATATATCATGAGCAAGCACATTAAAACAAGCCCTCATTAACCTTTGCAGCTATAGACATTGTGTATAAATGTATTTTCAAGGTCACAACAGAGGCACTGGCATTACAGCTCTTTCTCCCTTTATTTACTGAGGAGAGCATAATGTATAACTACTAATATAAACAAACACCAGGTAGCTATAAACTACTAGAAACTGACTGAATCTGACTCTATTGCAAAAATTGAGAAATAATTACTTCACACTACGTGCAACTAGAAAGGTCAGTGAGGGCTTTTTTTCAAAGCTCTTTTACTGCTTGTTAAGTATCTGTAAAATCTAGAGTGCCCATAGCACTGGAGAAGTTGCACTTTAAGGTTTTAACCATCAAGTTCTCAAACAATTCATCCCCACACAGCTACCTCCTCATGTATACCTTCTCCCTCTATTTTAGATTGTAAGCTGTCACGGGCAGGGCCCTCCTTACCATCTTGTCTTGAATTGTATTGTGATTGTAATGTCTTCCTTAAAACATTTGTGGTGGGCTGCTTTCACTTTAGAACCCCTAATATACTATCAGTGCCAATTCAGATATTCAGGGTCTCTTACGTGGCTATTCACTAAAAGGTGAAGAGTTTTGAGAAGGCAGGAAAAGTGAACAATCTAGGACAACTTTCCAGCTGAAAGCACCTAGGGGTACAGCTTACCACAGATGTTTTTATGTTCTACGCTGCATATTTTCCTCCTATCCTAACAAAAATTTGGATTGACTTACTTAAATTATAATGAAAACAACAAATTAAGTTGGATTCATTTGTTTCATTTGTATGTCATATATATAGTTTGGGCCTTTTGTTAAAGCTTAATATATAACCAGTCTTCCGAAATAACTAATTGTATGTAACACCGACCATCCTTAATTAGGAATCGATTCGGCATAACGAATAACAATTAAACTAAATTAATTTTTTGCTGGCGCACATGTCTACTGGTTAGCATGTCTTTGTATCTGGTGGAACTTAAATGTGTATCCAGGACATCCAAGTCTCTCGGAATTTCCTATTTGTATTATGAATGGTTGCTTTGAGGTCCTCCAATAAGATCTTGCTCACCTTAAAGAGCTAGAGTGATGTAGACAAGAAGGTTGTAGTAGGATTTGTACTTCCACCACAGCTGAAGGGCCGGAATTTGGCTACCCCTGATCTAGATCTTGAGATGGTATTAAGGTGAAGAATATAGGCAGCTAGAAGGCAATTTAATTCTAGACCTGTGATGGAGTATATACAGGAGCTGATCTTTTTCCAGAAAGGTGTAGTGGAGGGCAGGATCAGATGATATGAGTGTGTGTGTCAATGTCATAAATATGTCATAATTACATCTCCTGAGTATTTAGTTTATGCAACAGGGCAGGGAAAGATGATTTTGTAGCCTGGCTCTTGGAATGTGCTTTGTCTGCCAGAAAAAGAATAGTGTCAATTTCGTCTTGAGAGAAGTGAGTCCCTAATTATTCCTCCCATTTCTTAATAAATGTAGGTGGTGTGTCATCTGGTGGGAGCATAGAATCTTCTGATTCTAAAAAAGGTAATGTCTGGCAGAGCTGTTACTGAGGTACAATTTTTATATGTTCTGAGAGTCTTTGAAAGATTGGGATGGTGGTGGTTGGCGGTTAGAAAGTGGAGGAACCTGCATTGTATTCCAGCAATTAATATGGGGTTCTGCCAGTGACTGAATCTCTTGCAATGTGTCCGAGCCTCTGGAAGATGTTTTGAATGTTAGTGCAATATTTTTTTGCCTCTACATTGCCTCTACAGGAATTCTGGGTCTCCTATAATTGATGTTAGAGGGGATAGGTGTGGTAAAAGCATGGGTAGGTGCATAATGGCACTTTTAAGTTTACTCCTATAGGGAGGTAATGTTTGAGATGCATTGTCTGATCGTATGGAGCATGATATTAAGCACCTCAGAGTTTTGGAAGCTTATCTTGAAATTATAAAATTTCCTGTTTTCCCAGAACTCTGTGAGAAAGTGGGGTAGAAGAGTCCCAGGATGTGTGATTATCAAGATACAGTTGTCTGCACAGGTGGCAATTTTGTGGTGACAAGAGTTTTTAGGGATGCCCATGATGTCAGGGTTGTTGTGGTTCAGAGGAATGGTTTGAGTGAAAGAATGAAGATCAAGGAGTTACAGGGGCATCACTAATAAGTGCCGTTGTATTTCTGAACGTATTCTGATATGGCTTCAGAGCGTATTCTGACCTGGCCTAAATGGATCAGTGCCTTGATCCATTTAAGCATTTGTCGGTGGGGTCACAGTCACACCCAGGTGCTCATTAGGAATTGCCAATCCACCTGATAGTAGGATCAAAATCATTGAGATGGCTCTCAGCTGGAGAAGTGGATCATGTTGATGAGCTTCACTGTGTTATCTTAGGCTTCAAAGGAAGGATTGAAGCCCACCTGGTTAAGGTGTATGGTACAGTATTTGCAGGGCAGGGGGTGAGTCTAGTGGGGAGTGTTTTGACAAAACATTTGAGGTCCATATTTAGTAGGGCTATTGGACTATACTGCTGCACTGGGATAGGTCCTTTTCCGTTTTAGGTATGACCAGGGGCGTCCCGAGGCTGGGTGACACCCGGAGCGGTAACCGAGTGTCACCCCGCCGAGACGTCACTGTGCATGTGCGGCAGCATTCTGATACCTGCCGGTGGCCATCTTGGTGATGGACGCCGGCAGAGAGAGGAGGGGACAGTCACCCGATGGCATAAGGTATGCCGCCGGGTCCCCTCCTCTCTCCTGATACTGTCGGGCGTTCGGTCCATGACCGAGCGCCCGACTTTTCAGAGGGGGGTGACACCAAAATGACTGTCATTTTGGTGTCACCCCTCCAATGGTGTCACCCGGGTGCGGGCCGCACCCCCCGCACCCCCCTTGTGACGCCACTGGGTATGACTGAGATGTAAGTTCTCAACATGTATACAAGAGTGTGGTCGGAGGTAATGACGCTAAAGGCCCACACAAAATGTGGGGCTAAGAGAGGTTCAAAGGTTTTTTTTTGGTTTTTTTTGCAAGTTTCTTTTGGAATTATTCAGACCAAGATACAAAAACAAGCTGTCACAACATAGGTAACAGATATGCAATAACCTGTTCAGATGATGTACATATCAGAGGTTATACAGCAAAATCAATAGACTACCTAACTGTTACAGAGACGTAAAGCATTTGAAACATGCTCGGAGGTATCCATTGGAATCAGGTTACATATTATGTGAACAGCTTATTAACAATCTAACAATATGCATATGCCTTTAAGGCCAAAGTCTAACTATCATCTATTGGGCTGTGTCTGGCGTTGTAAGCGGAAAAGGAAAAGGAACGGATCATAGAGTGGTGCGAACAGGACCTGGAACGGACATGAAATATATAAGGGGTAACATAGAGAATGCATATATACGGCACGTAATGTCATATGGGGGGAATAGGTCGAATCTATCAGAGTGTTAGAGTGAAGTGGTTCAAAGGTTTTATAATATGCTAAGAAAAAGCCATCTGGGCCTGAGGTTTTATCCATGTTTAGAGGGTTTTTTTGCTATGTGGAACTCATCTGTTGTGACAGGGAATTCTTTAGGTTTGGCCTCCAAAGGAGATATGAGAGGGAACTCTGTTTTAGTCAAACATGTTGATCAAGATTGTTTTGTGTGCAATGAGGTTGTCTTTCTTATGATTAAGATTTTAACTTTAACTTTTCGTAGAAGTCTTTAAAGGGAACTGACATATCCAGGTAGAGGTAATTAGCTGTTGTATGTAATGATGGGAACATGGGCCTTGAGAATTCTGGCCAGAAATCTGCTCAGTTTGTTAAGAAAATCATAAATATTATATATTCACTTAGATAATTTAAAGAATTTAAGTAATGAGTATAAAGCCAGAAAATAAAGTTGACAGCAACAGTTTTCTTGAATCTCGAAGCCTCTATGGGCCACTTAATTGGTTCTATTTTGGGCATGGGTAGAATGTAGGTAATCTATACCAGTTGGAATAATTTGTGACAGTTAAAACTGAGTAGTCCGTCATGGACTACTCAGTTTAAACTGTCACAAATTATTCCTCCTGCCATAGGCAGGAGGATGCATGGGCATGGCCAACGGCCATGTGGCTTGGTAATAGACCACACAGAAATATGTAGCCTGTGGGTGGAGGGGTTAAGTGTCACTTTGTAGGGGAACATACATGAGCTTAGAGTCCTATATGGGTAGATATGGAGGGTTAGGTTGGGAGGTGACAAGGGCAAGATCATAGCTCATTGGCACCTGGCAGAGGTTGAGGGCATTCCTGGCTTGGAGGCTTCTTGCTCTGCCCAAAGTGGCTGGAGGTGCTGAAGAAGTGTACCCATCCTTAATAAAGTTGAGCAAATCAGAGATCCATTTTAGGGAAGTGGAAGAGAGCTGGGAGCTGGTTGGGGTTGTGGGGGGAGGCAAATGATTACCCAGCTATAAATATTTGGAGGTGAAATGAATGACCCCATCTGTTGGTGGCACCAGTGTTTCTGATGCTGTCCAGGAAGGGCGTAACATACCTCTCATTCTGAGACTGTTGAAAGGCCTTGAAGAACATGAATGTGACCCTCATCAATATCAATTTGATATTTTTTGCCATGCTTTCTTAAATGAACTCTTCTTTCATTGTATAAAAATTAATGTTACAAAAAACATCTCTTGGGGATTGTTGTGGGGTTGATCTAGTTTTGTGTACTCTTTACACCCAATTAATTTCAAGTCTGGCAGCTGGTGTTTTCCCAAGGAGAAATTCACAGTGGTCACTATGGTTTTTAGGTCCTGGTGTTCACTTCAAGGTTGCCTTTAAAAAACAGATTATTCCTGCAACACCTGTTTTTATATTCTTCTATGAGCAGCAGCAGCACTGAGAAATGCATATGCTACAAGCCACAGGTTTTTTTCTAGCATTGCCAGGTGAGTGGTAAAGGATTCCCCTCAGGATTCCAATTCAGTTACACTTGCATCTATACCCCTGATTTCTTGTTTTAAATCCCCATCTGTTTATAAAGGGTTGCCTTAAACCAGGGGCAGACTGGGCCGGGGGGCAGGGTGGCAATTGCCCCCGGGCCTCTCTGATGCCACCTAGAATGACCCCTTGACCCCCGGCCGCTGCCACCTGCACCTGGCCGCCCGCCCTCCGCATCCGACACGGCTCTGTGAATGGTGCGGCCGCTGCTCCTCAAGGAGGTGCTCGGGAGGCTCCAGCAGGGGGCCCTCTAACATGCCGCGTCTACCTGGTACAGCCAGCGTGGATCACTTGTCGGTGGATCCGGGGATCAGGTGAGCATTAAAAAAAAAAATTGGTTTATATTATGTTCCCGGGGACATAATTTGTCAGGGGACGGTCTCCTGAATCCGGGGACTGTGCCCAGAAATCAGGGATGATTGTAGGGCTGTAACAACTGATCGACTAAGTCGATTATGATCGATGATTGAAAAAGTTGTCAACATTTTCAATCATCGATTAATCAGCTTTCGATTAGTTGTCCCTGTTCACGGCTTCACACACGCCGCGTGCCGCACCTCCTCCCCGCCTCACGCTTGCTGCTGCCAGACCCCCCCACCCGCATCCACGCTCCACACGCTGCACCTCCTCCCTGCCTCATGCTTGCCGATGCCAGACCCGCCCGCATCCACGCTCCACATGCCGCACCTCCTTCCCGCCTCATGCTTGCCACTGCCAGACCCGCCCGCATCCACGCTCCACACGCCGCTCCGCCTCACCCTTACTGCTGCCAGACCCGCCCGCATCCACATGCCGCACCTCCTCCCCACCTCACCCTTGATGCTGCCAGACCCGCCTGCCTGCACCCACACGCCGCACCTCCTCCCTGCCTCACGCGCACCGCCCACATCCACGATCACCACAGGGACGCGGGGAGAAGAAGTAAGGAGGAGCAGGCGTGAGGGGATGATAGCCGCCAACAGATAGTCCCGATCTCAGAAGCAAGTTGCTGGAAGACTGCTCAGGTAAGCTTGCACTTCCCTCCCCCCACATGGTGCTCTATAATGTATTGCTGGGATAGTGGGATTTGTAGTCCTCTGTAGCTGACGGTATATTGCGCTGTACTGTAGATTATACCATCAGCTATAGAGGACTACAAATCCCAGCAATACATTATACACTGCATGTATAATGTATTGCTGGGATACAGCGCAATGCGGAATTCCATCAGCTATAACGTACTATTGCTGGGACTTGTATTCCTCTATAGCTGGTGGTATTCTGCATTGTGCTGTATAATGTATTATTGCTGGGATTTGTAGTCCCCAATACAGCAAAATGCAGAATACCACCAGCTATAGAGGACTACAAATCCCAGCAATAGTACATTATAGCTGGTGGAATTCCGCGTTGCGCTTTATAATGTATTGCTGGGATTTGTAGTCCTCTATAGCCGCTGCCATTCTGCATTGATTGCTGTATAATCTTACTCTTTCCATGTCACTATATTGCACACCACACTTTTTTTGTTTCCTATTTTCCACCACTCTAAGCTTGCTCCTGTGATGGACTACAATCTCAATACAAACTAGTAGTCCATCACTGGAGCCTTTTGTTTTGGAGCAGAGAGGCCTCACTGAGTGGTCCGCATTGGCCACCTGAGAGCCTAATTAGGGAACCACCTCTGCTGCACACACACGCACCCGTGAAACTCTCTGGACCCCTAGTGAGAGCCCGCACAGCCCACCTGAGACCCTTTAGACATCAGGCAGAGAACCCAGAGCAACAGAGTATGTAGATTCATATTATTCTGCATTGCGCTGTGTAATGTATTGCTGGGATTTGTAGTCCTCTGTAGCTGACACTGTTCTGCATTGCTGTATAATGGTATTGCTGGGAATTGTAGTTCTCTATAACTGTCGGTAGTCATTTTTTGCTAGGATTTATTGTCCTCTATAGCTGATGGTATTCTGCATCGTTGTGTAATGTATTGCTTGGAATTGTAGTTCTCTGTAGCTGGTATCATTCTGCAATACTGTACAATGTATATCTGAGTCAGTGGCAGAACTACCAGGGTCGCAGCAGTCATGCACGCGCACAGCCCTGACGAGGCATCCCTACACTACCAGTGTGCTTTACATTTCCTAAACCGATAAATACATTAACACTACTTTTACAAGGATGGCAAAAGTGGCAGGCAGGGGCGGGGAGAATGCGGGGAAGAGGCAGAGCGGGAGGGGGGCCTAGTTGCCGCACCATGGGCCTCTGAGTTGTACTTGCCCCCTGGGCTAAAAGTTGCCAGTCAGCCCCTGCCTTAAACCTCTGGATCATATGGTCCCATATTGTAGTCATTGACTTCAGGAATTTTCTAAGCTCAGTTTCCTCCTGTCAGGTAGCTTGTTTTAAAGTGAAAGTAAAATCTAAAGGTGTCAGGGAGTTGTTCTGGGGAAGCTGAGGCATGAGGATGGAGGATACAGAGCCCTGTGCTCCATGTTTCGGTGACACAGAGTTTAGCACTTTGTAACACCCTCAAACCTTTTTGGTACTTTATAGTAGCCACAAATTAGTAGGACTGCTAATACTTTTAACAGATAGGTTAATGGAAAACAAAGTTTTGTCCTTCTCAACCAGCAACAAAAAAATAGACAAATATTATTTTGCAATGTTTCTGTAGTGCTCAATAAAGATGATGAATAGGTTTGAAGATTGTGTTTTAATTTACTAAGAACTGTAAACTCAATCACTAAAAATCATGTAATCTTAAGGTCCTTGTTCAGGCTCTTCCTTTTACAAGGTGACAACTGTCTACCAAATGTGCTTTTGCATTGTCATCACGACACATGCTTCCCTGAAGGAGGCAATAACTGGCCATGCTGTGTTCTATGTGCCTGCTAAGATCTAACACAGGGCAAAGGATACATGAAAAAGGATATAGAGGAAGGCTGAGAAGGCTGCAAGGTAGCATGGAGAAGCCTGGCAGGCTGCACCCCAGCATTAAAATTATGCCAAATGTTTGGTGCAGATTGCAATACGTTTGTGAACTTTCTCTAAATGTCTGTCTAGTTTAGTTTGTCCCAGCTTGGTGGATTGATTCTCTTATCCCACTGCCAAAAATGAAGTTCCCTGTCACTGGCTATGGATTTGCAGGTGACCATAGATGCCCAAATCAGCAGAAAAAAGAGCAGCAGCAATTATGTTCATCAAATTAAATGAAAAACATAGTATCCGGTAATAGTTTCATTTAGTCTTATATTCCTTTGGATATAAGAGTTAAACAGAAGAAAAGGTTTCATTTTATTCACTGTCCATTTTATGCCCCCGTATCTACAATAAATTCTATTCCATCTGCACATTTATGGCCTCATTAATGCTGCATAATATATGCAAGGAACTTACATATTAATGTTTTGTGCATGGATAATTTTTTAGGAAATACAATATTCCTTGAATGACTCTCAGTAGTACATTTAATTCTCTCTTAAGTTATACCCTCTCCTCTACAGTGAGGTCAGAATCATAACATCATAAAAAAACAGTGTAGCTCTAAAAGAAATGAATCACAGTAAAGCATTCAATGATAATATTCATTTTTTATTTTTTTGTATTGTCAAGCAGCTTTTTACAAATTACAAGCAAAACAGAGGACTTCAAAACACAAGGGAGGTTGTAAATTAAAGTTTATTGCTGCTTTGTGAAGCATAATCATTCAAGTGCAAATGGCAAGTGTTAGTATAATGTTATTCATATAAACTATTGTTTTCTAAAGTAATGTTTTCCCAATTTCACATTTTATAGACTCCACTCGAATGAGTACAGGTTACAGAACAGTATGAGAAAAATAGAAGTCAAGTGCAAAGCACACAAAGGTAACATTAATTTGATGATAAAACCTCATGCAAATAATGTTTTCTGTGCTTCTACATCAATAAGTCTAGTGGAGAATACTACAATGTAAATATCTCATTTTTTCAACATACATTAAATACCTTGTAGACTGCTATAGTGTTAGAGCTGGTATAGTAAACATGGATATCAAGGAACTTGACATTTACTGAATATAACATTTGTTCTGCAACACAGTTCTATAATGTATTTTTGCACGATTATTCACTGGGTTTCTTCAAAACAATTTTGATGTCTTCATTGATGATTACCTAGAGTTAAACAACTATATTAGTTGATAGGAAGTTAACTTTGACCCTTGGCCTCAGGGTCAGTTATAGAATGTTCTGGCTGTCTTCACTCAATGAGGATATTAACTATCTGTAATCACTCTACAATGTGATGATGAGGATATTTATACTTGCACTGAGTTTAAATTAGTTTATTTACAAAGTATGCCCTTTTCGCCTTTAAATGACACTGGAAAGGTAGAGCAAAACACTTTGGTGAGAAATTTTAAAGAGTAACTGAACTATGGCAGCTGGGCCCAAAAACAGCAGGCAAGCAGAGGGCAAAATACTAGTCTCTGATACGGATGAGCAAATGGGCTAATTGACCCTGAGTACAGTTTGTAGTGGGTGCGTAAAATTCTATTTGCGTAAAGTCTATGAATCATGTTCGCAGCCTTGCAGGGTTCACATTTTTTCTGTTATTCTGGTGGTAATCAAAATTTTTGCAATTAGTGTGTGTGGGGTCCTAGAGTATGAAAGTAAGTGTGGGAGACAACCACTGACAAACGTTTGTGATTTTTTATTTTATATACCAAGGAAGATACAGATTATGGTGGTGTTCCATATTTTTTATATTTTCAATAAATGAAACTTTTTTACTTGGAAATCTGTCCCGGTCTTCTTTAGTAACTTCTTTCTCAGTGATTCCTTATCACTGAACCACACCTTTTTTTCATTCACATTGAACTCTGCTTGTTCGCAGTTTGCCAAATGGGCACATGATTTGGCCTCTTTGCCTGCACAAAACTCTAGCGGCTACTGCAGCAAAAAATCATTCATTTTTGGAAATATTACTATGGTCACTAAAAGGCAAATTTCCTTCTGTGCAAGCCACATGCATTATTGGTTGCTAGGACCCCAGCAGCCATGAGCGTCCTAGCAACCAATAACCTTGGTGCCAATAACATTGTTTCAAATTGTAACTAAGGGGTCTATTCACTAAGCTGCCAAAGGATCTAGCCGTAGCTTTGGCTGACACCATAGGAATGCATAGCTAGATTCCTATTGGCTATTTCAATTTGGAATAGCCAATAGCAAACTTGCATGTCCCCCTCTGCTGTCAATCAGCAGAGGGGGACATGCAGTTCTCCATCAGGTGCCCCTCTGGTTGATGCATTAAAACCTGAGAAAAAAAAATGAGCAGAAAAGTAAGGTTGTGGGGGCGTGGCTTAGCACAGGCACAAGATGGACGCATATTGAAGGAGCTCCAGAGCTGACGGGAGAACTTTGCACGTTTATTCAGCAGACATGGGGAAAATTGGTCACCAAATCCCATCTGACCATGACACAGGCTCTCAGGGCTACAATTCTATCCCAACTATGTTCCGGGCCCAGCACCCGGACCCGCAAAACACCATCCCTCCGCCTGACCACGAGGCTTCCGATCATGAAGGCTAGCATCCCTCATCTGCGGAAGATGTCCCCTTCTACATCAACAAGCTGCCACAGTGAGCAGACCTCAAATCGGTGGTTAATGAGATCAAGCATGCTCTCTCGGATGCGATTTCGGGTTTGAGAGCCAACATTAAATCGATCGTGGATCGCTTATCTGCAGTTGAGCAAGATGGCGCCCAGCGAGATAAAAAAATTACCACCAACAGACGTGCCATCTCGTCAAATACCACTCATCTTATTGCCATGCAGAGACATATCGAAGACCTGGACAATCGGGGGCGCCACCGCAACTTAGAGGCAGGCGATCTTCAAAGAGCTCCTAGACAGGCTGCTGGATTCCCAATAGACCTAGAAAGAGCACATCGTGCTTTGTGTCCTCGGGCCAGAGATACTGACCCACCGAGAGACGTAATCTGCTGTTTAAATCGAGGCAAAAACCCTCACTGATGTATAATGGGACTGAAGTTAATCTTTTTCAAGATCTTTTGGCTACAACCCTGCAAAACCGCAGGGCTCTACGACCGCTCCTGACAGAGCTACGCTGTCTCAACGTTCCATACCGCTGGAGATTTCCCTTTGGTCTCATGGCCTCCAGGGTGGGCGGCACGGCTGTGCTGCGCCTACCAGAAGATTTACCTTCCTTCTGCGATCAGCTTAACTTACCTTACCTTCACCTCCCAGAATGGTATGCCGATTTCCTCCCGCCAGATGGATGGTCCGAAGAACCTGACCCAGATGATGCTCCAGTTCCAACAGTTTTCAGCCCTGCAAGCAACAAGCAGAGAATTCTGGGCCCCGGGGTCCGTCGGGTTACTACCCCGCCTCCACGATGGTTCGGCACACCACGCGCATGCTGCAGTCTGGCCGCAGGTGCCCCCCGGAGGGTTAAGGACCTGCCCTTCATCGTGCTCCCGCCATCTTCCGCGTGAATCCACTATGGTTAGTTTGCATTGTTGTGCCCGTGGTGAGTGTTCGTTGGGTCATGCGAGAGCACAGGACTCTTGCCCGTTGGCAGTGTCCCGAGCACGGTTAATTTCAAAAGTTTGACTCTGTTTAGGTATATTTTACTTGATGGTTTACAGCACTCGAAACCCGAACTTGGACGTGTGTTGTGGACGCTAGTTGCACAGGTTTTTCCCAGTTTGTATAATTTCTCCTTAATGACCCTCGCACAACGGTGGCAGATGGCACCTGTACTCTTGTCATATTCACGTATCTCTATGCAGGCCACCTTGAGGTCTGAATGCGGGTAGACAATAGAACTCCTGAGGTCTCCGATTCCTATGGAGTATCTGAATAGCTACTGCTTGATATCAAACTAACACTAACTTGCTAATGCTGATTCCAATCTTCCAATGATTGCAATGTGATAATCTTTACATATACTGCTATACTGAATAGGTGTAGTTTGTTAATGCATGTGTTAAATCCTTCTTTGACGACTGTCTCCCACGTGGTGCTTGTCCAGGTGTGACACTGCTGTGCTATTGTGATTTCTCCTTGCATACGCTTACTGGGGTAATAGTCACGCAGCCTTGTGCTTAGCTACTGTAGGCTTATATGCCCCGACTGTTACACGCAGTTAAGAGTAACCTAATACACTAGCAATATTGGGGCTGCAGTTCTTTAGGAACTAAGTTCAATATCCCAGGAAGCGTGGCACAGACCTGACCTGTCTGCGATGTTCTTAGTGATGCTCTTGCTTTACATGCTCAAGACCAGTCTGAAATTCTTTATGTTTCCTTAGTTATTTCTTGTGCTCCGGAACATTTCGGGTTTCTTGTTTACCATACTTTAAGGATCTGACATACCGGGGGTGATTTACTAACCTAAACACACGCACACACCAGGTGCGTGTGATTTTCACACAGCAAAACGTATTTATCAACCAAAAAGTCTCTAAAAGCATATTTCCACTAATGCCATATATGGAAAAATCATGCACATGATGCATATATAATGCTGCTTCACAGTTTAGACAAAAATGGTTAGCTCATGCATTTATATTACTGCATTCATCAACGCAAGCAACACAACATAGAGCTAATTTACACAACATCACCTTGCAATTCATGCTTGGCTTTGCCCAACACACCTGCTGGGTGTGTACACACTACAAAGGTGTTTAGATTCCACCCATAGATCATGCTGGAAGGGAACACACTACAGAGGTGTATACATGTTCGTGGTGTCTTTATAAGGTTAGTAAATCAACCCCACCATGTCCTTAGACCATACCCTATCTACATTAGCACCCATCTCCCTTGCTCGGATGCAAATTCAAGTTCGTCCTAGTTTATAAATACACACCCCCACACAGGCAGGTGCTACGCATCGGCCTGAACTGGTCCGGTTTGTCGTACGTCAGTAGCGTCCTTTTCTCCACTGGTTTTTGGAGCAGGGCGCTACTCCTGACCTGACTTTGATAGGCGATAGACACGTTATATCAGTTGTGCTACAACTCCAGACTACCGTTCTCTTGTGGGTTCCAATCTAACCCAAAAACCCTCTCCCCCACCCCCTCCCAAAATCATGTATCTACTACAGACTATCCCCATTTTGATACCAAAGGGTTTTTTAAAATCAGTGAAAGTACTCTTTTGCTCATTCCTATGGGGCAATAAGACACCGAGAATTGCACTCCAATATATGTCCACTCCTGTGCACTGTGGGGGTATGGGTCTTCCAGACATGGAAAAGTATTCCTGGGCCTGCCATCTTGCCAGGCTGATTGATTGGAACGCCCATGCTTCCCAAAAAGACTGGTTAGCGATTGAGAAGTCGATGTCGGCTGATTCGCTGCCCTTTTCCCCTTGGATTGCCTGCAACTCACTTCCACCCTCATTCTCTCATTCTCTAGCCACCCTCTCATTTCTGCCTTACAGATTTGCAATTTGGCCCGTTCCTCCTTACACCTAACAACGAACCCCGGACCACTTACACCCATCTGGGATAATCCTGTCTTTCCCCCGGGATAATCCCGTACCTTTCTGAACAAGTGGCTGCCAAGTGGAGGGGTGACTGCCAACCACTTCTTCAGATCGGGCTCCTTTAAGGACAGACAGACTCTGTTAGACGATTGCCACGCACAGGACACGGAGTTTCCTCTATGGTCATATTTTCAAATTAGACACTATCATAACAGTACACGAGACAAGAGGTTATATACCAGAACCATGATGCCATTAGAGTCCCTTTGCACCTCCAAAACGCCCATCAGTCACTCCATTTCCACACTTTATCGACTCATCATCTCTCCAGACTCTCCAGCACCTGACCCACTAAAACTCAAATGGGAGAAAGACCTCGGGATCGCCTTTTCTGACCAAGAGTGGGAGAACATTAACTTGAATACGTCTAAGAGCTCGGTCAATGTGTACACCCAGGAAAATAATTTCAAAATAAGATCTCGATGGTACAGAGTCCCCCTAACCTTACACAAACTCTTTCCCACCTGCAGCCCGCTTTGCTGGAGATGCGGAGAGGAGGAAGGCTCCTTCCTACATATATGGTGATCATGCCCAAAAAAACAGACCTTTTGGAGATCAGTAACAGACTCAATCTCCAGTATTTCCGGAGACCAGCTGGACTTCACTCCTGCTGCATGCCTTCTCTACCACACTCCAGATTCATCGCGACGATACAAGAAATCGTTGAAATTCCATATGCTGAACGCGGCCAAACAACTCATACCGTTACATTGAAAGTCTTCCTCTCCTCCCTCTACCAGAGAATGGTTTGCGAGAATTGATAAAATATGTGACATGGAAGAATTGATTCACATTGCACACGATAGGACATCCAGTCATGCGTTTACGTGGTCCTGCTGGATTCACTTTAAAACTACTCCGACCTACAACGAGCTAGTGTCGGTTGAACCGACTTTATAATGAGACCTTCCCACTTTGTTAGACCTACTACTATAGCTCTGAAAACAGACCCTTATCCCCCACCCCCTCATTGCTTGTTACATTTTTTTTTTTCTTGACAGTTATTCCTGTACACTTGGTTCCCCCACCTTCTCCAGCAAGCACATAACCACCTACGCCCTTCGAATTTGCATTGTCTGAGTTTATGGTGCCCCTGTATAGGCAAACATTTAATGTGATATAGCCATATTTGCCAATTAATGCATTATTGCCTATCTTAAAATTACTTTTGTTAAACATGAGATGTAGAGAGCGGTAATGCCATACTTTTCCTTACCGATGTATAACGTACAATGTTTATTGCAATTTGATTTCCTGTAAATGTTACCGCTGTATCCCTTATGATTTCAATAAATATTATTATGGAAAAGTAAGGTTGTTGATTGTTATAAAAGAAATATTAATACCTATCATTACTTTCTAGCTGCATAGCAGACAAATCAGGCAATCAGGTTGCTTAGTTTATTATGTTGTTGGCCTACCTTAGTTTAACTATGTTGGTCATGATATCTCTCACTGATAAAGGTTAATTAATCCACACCCTACAGTTAACATGCTTATGAACAAGTGATTATTTTGTATAAGAGTAATATCCAGTTAAAACATAAATGATTTGTGTAGTTTAAGTTAGAATGAAATATAATGAAACCCTGAGGCTTTTGCGGGTTTGGATAAGGTAAGAATTACTTTTTACTTTATTTTCTGTCCATTTAAATTTACTCCTGTTTTGTTGCTTCAGCACTAAGTAAAAACTGAAATGGTACTACACAGAAAGTATTCACCAATAGCATTATCAGTGTTCCTGCATGTGTTGAAAAACCTAACAACATTTTGATGAACACTGCACTTCATTTTTATAAAGGCATAAACATGCATGTCCCACTTCAGTATATACAGGGTGGCTCTAAGTGGGCTCAGGGTAAAGATCACACTAATGTGCCAGTTCACCTTGAAACTCCACAGTCCTGTAATCTGTATTTTTATTGGCTTATCCTGGAAATAGTAAATAGCAAAACACACCAGCAACAGCTTCTTTGTGCTTAAAGCTGAACATCAGGCAGAAACAAAAGACACAAATTAATGCAGCTCTGTTTTCATGAATACATCACTACATGTAAGTATCTGAATATGACTTGGTATGAGCCCCTTTTGGTGTATAGCTGAGCTCAGTCTGGGGAAGGGAGTACAGCAGTTTTGCTACAGTGCAAGTAGCATGCACATAGGAAGGGGTGACAGAAAGGTGATTATATCAGTGTGCTGTTTAACTGTGACAGGGCGGGGAAGGGACAAGACCTTTAAACCAGACCTTTACGCCCTTTGCCTAAAAAGCACATCACCATACAGCTCTGCACGATGATATGAAATCATCTTACATTCATTAGTAAAACAAACATATTTTTATTTTACTTACAATTTCTTTTTTTTTTTAAGTTTCTGGTCCACTTTGGCACATATGATGTAATCGTGCCCGAACATTGCATCCTGGGAAGATTACATCAGCAGAGCCTTGCTGGAAAATCTCATATGTAATCTCATGCGATCTCAGGGAAAGGCATTTTCCTCCCCTGAGATGATTTGCATGGTAACATGCTCTAGTCACATGTGTCAGAGTTCCAGGAAGCAAAGGGAGATGGATTAATCTGCTCTTAGTTAAAATGGTCACTGTGAGAAAAATGGGGATGAAACAAAATTAAGGTATGCAAACAATAAAAAGCTTGCAAATGTCTAGAAGTATCTGTTTGTAGATTGTCATTACTAAACATTTCTATTTTCTAAAGGTGCCTTTGTTGACATTTTGAAGATATGATTACAGTTTATTTAAGTATTACTGAACTGTAGCAGAGCAAAACCAGTTATCTTGACCTGACAGACAAAATGTGCTGTGTAAATCTCAGAAATGGATGGACATAAATACAAATCCTTTGGCAGGTAAAATAAATCCCTTCTATGTACAGTATTTTTTCTGTGTATTTGAATGTTGGTGTGAAGTTCAGCTTTAATAATTAAGCACTTGTTAAAAAAAAAAAATAATAAAAACCACAACAGCATTTTAGTAACATCTATAGCACAAATAACAACAGCTATAAGTTCCAATGGCATTTGGAGTGCTCAAGGTTTGTCTTGGTTTCAAATTTCTTGTGTCCCCCAACCTTGCTAGTGGAAACCTTGCTATATTTTTATTAAAATGAAAAGGACCAGTCTACTGTCATGTATAAGACATTTTTATGAACCATTTATATAACTACACAAAGGGGATATTGTGAGTCTTGGATAACATGTTACACTGGGATATTCAGTGGCTCTAGGAGGCATTTATCTACATGGTGTTTTATTAAAAGATAGTTGGTGTGGGTCCTGTTGACAAAACAGCCAAGTCGGAGTGTTTAACTGCTTCCAGGCCTGCCGTTGTAAGTACATGGTCAGCTGGGAGCTTCTGGAATATGAGTGGGCGTTTTTAAATGTCTTCGCCCGTCCTGCTCTGGGCGATGCGCATGAGCAGGAAAACTGCTTAAATTGTTAACAGTCAGCAATGGCTGTTTACATATAAGTGTTCTGGTGTCTGCAGAGCCGTGAGCTTGCTTGTATTATGCCTGTGAGCGTGCGTCCCCCACCGCTGCCGAACCCGAGCTCCGCTGTGCGGCTCTATCACCGGAAATCAGTGGGAGATCATCACATGATCTCCCTCTGATCTCTCCTCCGTTCTCTGAATGCAGGAAGTAATGTATACTACATAATTTCCACATTCAGCTGTCATTCTCCAGATTCTGTAGCTGGGGAGAAGCTGGTGAAGCATATCTATGCTTCTTCAGCTTCTTTGGAGGTCCCTAGTTGACATTAGGGGTCTTAGAGACCCCTGATGTTTCCATACAGAGGACCTGTCTGTGTAAATTGGCTATCACATAGGGGGATTAACAATAAAGTTAAGAGAACATTTTTTAAAAATAAATTACCAGTTAAAAGTTCCCCTGAAAATTAAAGTCAAATGTTTTCAAATCAAATTTCAATATTTGTTTTATTTCTCCAAAGACAAATGAGGATGTGGTTTAGACAATGTGATCTACATACAATTATATAAAGACATTGTACTGGGTCATAGTTGACTTCAAAATACACAATAGCATGCAATGACAGGCTGCAGCAAACAAAGCTAGCAGACTACTCTAATATATAAAAAAGGGTATGTACTCTAGAGATAAAGCAATGATTTTGCCACTTTACAAAAAACTGCTTAGGCCTCATTTCAGTATGCGGTTCAATATTGCTCACCAATCCACAGAAAGGATGTCCTTGAACTGGACATAGTCCAGAGAAGGACAGCTAAACTGATAAAGAGACTGGAAGATCTAAGCTATGAGGAAAGACTGCAACATTGAAACTTGTTAACTCTAGAAATGAGGAGATTAGGAGGGGACATTATTTTGATTTACAAACTGTTTAATGATGATGGTAATATCAGTAAAACTGATTACTGTAACCCACTGAAGAAGACAAGAGGCCACCACCTTAATTTGGAGGAGAAAAGGTTTAAACCACAAAGGGCGGAGAGGATTCTTTTCTGTTAGAGCAGTAAAGTTGTGCAACTCACTTCCACAACAGTGGTACCAGCAGAGAGTATTGAATAATTCCAGAATTGATTAGATACTTTCCTCAGAGAACATAACATACAGTGTACAGGTACACTTAATGACTGGTACACACAGACAAACACACATACACACACGCTTAGACAGGTTGAACTCAATTGACCCGTGTCTTTATTCAACCTCAAATACTATGTAACTATGGGGTCTATTCACTAAGCTGCCGTAGGCAGCCGAGTGAATGACCGACCTGAAGCGAAGTGAGCCGAACGCAATGGCTGCTTTGTGAATAGACCCCTATGAATCTGAAAAATATAAATGTAACCCTATTGTGGGCTCTCCCAGGATAAATGTGGATGTGGTTTAGCCAATGAGATCTAAAAATAATTGTGATAATATTACCTTTACTATGTGAAGAATGTCAATTGTATTGTAATCTTAACAAGAAATAAACTTTAAATTGATTTTGTTGCTCATGTGCTAAATTGGGATGTGGCTTTGACAATAAGGCCCATTGAAAATGGTAGAAAAATTACCAATGCAGTGTGCACAATATTCCTTCGTTTATATGGTGTTAACAATACTCTTTATTGTGTATATTTGACCTGAATAGCTGCATTTGTTGTGTCAGGTTTAAGACAGGGCCTACTCCAGCAGCTGAAATGTTGTCTATGTAGTCTGGACAACATGTCTTCCTTTTTCTGTGTCATGTACTGTATACACTTAGATATAGATTTGTAGAATGAGAAACTTGCATAACAAAGTATTTATTCTTTTACATTGGTATGGCAGTGGCCAGCTCCCTATGCCCTTTGTTTGACAATTTCTTGCATAATAGCCATAAAAAATGAATAAAATTGATTCACCTTACATTAAATTTGATTTGATTTATATTACAGTTAGCAGTTTTCAGATTTTTTGCATTCACCAAAACCACCTTGGAATCGAACCGAAGCACATTTGCCTATCGCTAGTCCTCCCATCCAGATCCTCACCAAAAATCAGCAAAGCAGTGACATTACCAAAACTCTTTCCAAATTTCCAGAGACTTGCAGTCAGAGGCTGTATATATATATACAGCTACGAGGCCACATAACTGGAATGTGTAGTCATTATCACATGCCAGGAAGTACACTGATATTTTTAAGAGGAATTCAAGACAAAAGTTACATTTCCAGGGTCCTGCTTAGGCACAATCAACGCTTCTAGATTTGCCTTATGAAACAGCAGATCCTCATTTTTGAGTTTAGGGCCACTCTAGTACCCTAAACACAGTGCTCTTGAGAAAACTAACAAGGAATGCATTCTGCAGGTATACCCCAGGTATAGAAACAAAAACCTCATGAGATCTGGGAAAAGGTAAAATACATTTTAAAAAGAAATATGTAAATCTGAGAGATCTGGGCTCAATTTGTGTCCATCAAGTCTGGATCATTAAAGAAATTTGTAATTTTTCTAATTCTGGGCAATGTTTGCTCTACAGATAGGGGGGTAAAATGCACATATTACAACTGTCATAGCACCCCATGTGGCCTCTACACCTCTATGTAGATCTATGACCCAACATTAGTTTGGAGCTAACACAGGACTTTTACCCCAAGTGATAGCACTCTGGATTTGCTATTGACTCCCCCAACTAATAAGTGCTCCACTGTGAGTAGACAGGAGATAGTCAACTGCCTTTTGCTGTCCCCCTCCTTCTCAAATAGCTAGTTCCTGGCTGTCATGTTGGTGCTTTGGTTTTAATACTTTCTGATTCACCGGCTTGGAGCAATTATAGATTTAAGCATTTCTGAATTGTCTCTGACACCCATTTGTTGTATTCTTGTTCCAGTTGTGTGACTCAGAAATATTGAAGCCAGATACCACCAAACAACCAGTATTTTTAGGAGAAGGTCTTCAATGGCAGCCCCATTTTTCCTTACATGACATTTACTTCAAGGTTTAGTTCAAACCACAGCACACATGTCAGAACATATGCATTGACATGCAGTTAAGATGGGCATTGTGATGCATTTTTCATCCACTGCTATGCAATACTTATGTGCGGTGTGCATTGGTGTGAATTGAGAAAATACATTAGAAAACAAGTATGTTTGCTTTGTTCATGCGTTGGGAGTGTGTTGATCAACACAGCCCAAAACATGTGTTGTGAATGGGCCATTAAGCCTATTCAAAATAATAATAATAATAATAAAAAAAATAAATATATATATATAATTTTATAATACTTCTTAAACCCTCAGTGTTTCATATCACATTCATTCAATTTATCATGCACATCATGTTGGTAATACCAATGATAACAATAATACTAATATACTCCTAGAGCACAACAAAAATGCTAAACATTATTTCAGCTTGCCCTGCTGAATATATAAAAAAATTGAATTTATACATCTTAAGCAGCTCCAAAGAGCAGCTTCATCTTTCTTTATGTTTCCATTAATTAAAGTAGTTTGAGAGTTCTGTCCAGAGGAGCTTTGTTCTGATTAATAAATGGGAAATGTTTTACAGCTTTACTTCATATACAGAATGTTCAGTTTCAACTTGAAATGCCCTTCACATTAGATCATACCTTAAACAATGTGCTATATCTCTTAAAATCAATTAAGTCTATCAAGGTTAATGTTATCACAATGAATATGATGGCAGATTAATAATATTTAATGGCTACCTTTCTATTGTAAAGTTTGCCTCCCCCATAGAATATTGTGTGAACTTTTGATCTCATTTTACAGGCAGGAAGTTGGTATATCTGCAAGACTAATTTCTACTGATATTTTACAGCCTAGTTGAATATTCTCATTGGATATCTTGATAGGAAAGATTGAAGACATAACTATATTTTTGTATAAAACTAAAATAGCTTCAGATACATTTAGAGATATCATAAAGTATCATTTATTGTTAAATATGCACAAAATTATATGAAATATCATAAACATCTCAATAAGTAAAGTCAATTTTACCTGAATTATGGAATATCATGCTTTTCTAAATCAAGAGGTACAATTATGCACAATTTGTTTAATTTCTAAACTCATACATTAAACATAAGTTTATGAATATGAAGGCTGTCTTGAAATATAAGCTTCCTCATAACCTTTAGGTTATTTTTTACAGTCTGTCTTTTTAGTCTTAGAATTCTTATTATTATTGCCTTATGGAAGCATCATTTACTAATATTTTGTTCGTGCAAGGGTATTCCTTAGTTTTGTATTAATCCTTTCATGACCAAAGGTAATTGATGCCTGGATTCTCAGATCAAATTTAGAAGCATCAGCATGCATCAATTAACGTCACAATAACTTATTGTATATCATTTATACAATTATATAAATAATCTGTAGACATAAACCATTTGTATATGTTTTAAGGACATATAAGGTTTTATTTGGTACATGGTTTTAATGAAAAACCCTACTCTGCTTTTTTTCTTTAAAAAAATAACTTTGCCTAAAAATGTTATTAACCCTTGCAGTGAGTCTACCCCTGCACTGAAAGGGTTAGGTGCTCAAAAAAAGTTATACTCAACAGATCATCCAAGCCAGCTCCCTGCTTCTGTGTTTACTGAAACGTGTCTACTCCTTTGCTGCACAGATGGAATGTCCCTGGCATCCTCACATCTATACAGTGTATAGAGTGTGATGTGATGAAACCAAGATCCTTAGACTGCTACAGCAGAGGGGGGAAGATGCTCCGTACACCAATCTAAGAACAAGCCGGCCCGGATGGTCTGGCGAGTATTACTTTTTGTTAGCACCAAGACACAAAAGAGCTCTTAACCCTTGAAGTGCGGGGGTAGCCCCACTTCAAGGATTAATCTATTTTTTCCTGGAGTTCTTCTTTATTTATAGTCTGACAAATGTACAAAAATTTAAAAAAGGTTTTTTTCTGCTATTTTTTCTTATTTTAATATTGTAATTGTATTAAAAGTGTTAAGTATATTACACTAATGCAACCTGAAGGTTGAAGTGTAAATCTGCAGCTTGAAGGCTTTTATTTTTTCTCAATTAAACCTCTAGCCTGCATGTGACCACTGTGTCATATAGGTAATATATATACAGCTAATATAGTGTTCACATGATCAGGAACCACTCTGACTGATTTCTCATTGGGGACCCAATCTGTCAGTGACAACAGGGATTGAGAGCCACCACCTGCGAGAAGTGGCTCTATGACATATAGAAGATGTCACTGTATACATTATGTAGGATCCACACAGGAGACAATGCTTGGATTTTCAATTAAAGAAGTTCTGGGGAGAAAGAGGAGATTCGTGTGAGGATATCTGTAGTCCATTGAAAAAAATGCAACTACATAGAACAGATTTAACAAGTTTGGGCTGAGTTGCCTTCAATTAAACAAAACAGAACAAATACACATTCTGGTGCTGGTTTTTAAAGTCTTGGTCACACGTGTAGTTTTTACTTACTTGAGAGAATTATGGAACCAGTTGTATCTTTGTAAAGCTAGTAAATTGTGTTTTGTTTGATATTATGTATACTTTTACAACTTGTATGCTCCTAAACAGTAAGCAGCATTTTCAGCAAATAAAAAAAACAAGAAAAAAGAGAGGAAACAGTTCTGTATCGGTTGCATCGGTTGCAGCTGCGACTGTGCCTTGGAGCTTTTTAAATACAAAAAAAGAAAGAGGACAAAAGGAAAAAAAATCATACCGCCAGGGAGGTTAAAAAACAAGCGTCGAACGCGCGTTTCATTGAACAAAAAAAACGTGCTAATAACGTGCTTAAGAAACGAGCATAAAACGCACCTATTTGGAACGCCCAGGTGTGAACCCAGCCTTATATTGCATCCCTCTGTTTAGTTAAAAAAAACCCAGGGAAAGCATTAATGATTTAGTTGTACAATGTATTGGTTTGTATGGGGTTTTTTTAATATATAGTACTTGGTATCTGTGCATACCTAGTATTTACTGATCTATGGAAAAACTGTAAGGCCAGATTCCATTGGGTCCAAGTCTTTATTGTATGTTTATGTTCGATGAATGCACAGTACTGTCCAACCCACATACCGTGTGTTAACAGTGCAGGAAGTGTGTTGTGCTGCCATTCATTTGAATGGCACCCCAAATGCACCTCCTGCCCGCAATGCTATTGACCGTACAATAGTGGCGCGGTTGATCGCATTGCGGGCAGGAGGAGCATTCGAGGCACTATTCAAATGAATGGCAACACAACACACCTCCCACACTGCTACTGCATGGTAGGGGTGCTGCATGGTACTGTGCATTAATCTAAAGGAACCATGTGATTAGCATATGGACCTGGCAGGAACGGGCCCTAAATGTTTCAAACCAAACAGTTGGAACTTTGTGACAGTGACCTTGCACCCTAAGTGTGTACTAGCACATAACAGTGATTCTCCCAAAAAGACTTGTGCAAAGCTGGGTCTTCAAGTCTCTATCAAGAAAAGCATTATGAGTCTCCAGAACACAGAATCTGCTTTAGTAATACAATGTAATTTCCACTCTTGAGGTGGTTCTGTACAATATTGACAGTTCATTAGGATTATTATTTCTCAGTGCAAGTGGCAGGGGGTTCTCAATTGCTGAGCAGAGATATTAGAAAAATGATTTACTAATCAAGTTACCTGCAGAGTCTCCACATTTCACTGCCTTCTCCAAAGAGGTTTTCAACTGATTTTTTTCCCAACCTATGCTGCACACGGTTATAGATACCCTCTTGCCTGGAATCATTCCTTTTGCTTTTAAATCATTACCTGATAAAAGGTACCGGAACTCTGGAAGCAATTGGAATTGCATGGGCATACCAAGTATTCACGCCCACAGAATCAGCATACCAATGACCACAGATGACCACCTCACCTAACTACTAGACACTCACTCCCACATCTCTGTGCCTAACAGCCAGAGCAGATCCTAACTAGAAGCCCCCAGCACCAATGAAGCAAGGGATAGGCTCAAAACAGCTACCAATCACCTACAACCGTAAAGGGGACTTTACACCCTCATGCAATTCCATCAACCTGGCCAGCTTCTTTCTTTTTTCACGCAGCTCCTCTAGACAGCTCTCACACGAACTACCTGACATGGCACCAGATCCACTCCCTTCACAGGTGTGTCCATTCCATCACCTGTTCTGGAGCCGCATTCACCCTCCAGTCACTCTTCGGCATCTGAGAGGGATGATCGTAAGCTGCGGTCCCCAGGTATCAGCTACCAATGACGATGAAGAGGACCTTAAATCTTACATCCTCTTCTTGCCGACACGCTCAGATCTGGAACATTATGTCTCTCATATGGAGGAGGCCTACAGGTCAGAAATGTTGGGCATGCACTCTGAGATTACTCATGTTAGTTCCTGCTTGGATGTCCTTGAAACTTCTAAGGAAGATATTCTATCTCGTATAGACTCTCATCACCAGCTGCTTCATGATCATACCAATCAACTGCATGACCTAATCTATCATCTGGACAATCAAGAGAATAGGTCTATGGGTAAAAGCATACGGGTGTGCAGAATCCCAGAATCGGTAAATTCCAAGAATCTATTACCCATGCTGAGATCTATCTTTAACCAACTGCTACAACAAGACAAATATTGTGAATTGGAGATCGACCATGCTCCTAGGACCCTGGGGCCTTGTCCATCTGATCCCAACAGGTCGTGTGATGTGATCTGCCGTATTCACTTTTATTCCCTTAAAGAAACCATCATGTCTGCAGCCCGTTCTTCAGATGAGATCCATTTCAATGGAACCCCGATACAACTACTTACTGACTTATCCAGGAGAACACTACAAATGTGTGGAGCCTTGAAGCCACTTTTGGCAGCTCTGCAATCTCATGATATCCATTACAGATGGGGCTACCCTTTTCCTTTAATTGATACGAAGGAGGGCAAGTCGGCTGTATTCCACTTTATTGGAGACCTACCTAAGTTCTTAGCTGCTTTTTAACTCCCTCAATTGGCCCTGCCAGATTGGCCTTACTCACCGGCTTGCCTGATCTACCCTCCAGAGAAACCTGGCAGCAGAAAAATTCAAAGAAACGCACAATGTAGTTGTTATGTAGTTATTATCAATGATTACAACCCTTATGCAACATATACCGTGATTTTACATAATTTGAGGCCCAGTGCTCTGCTCCTTCCCCCCAATTCACACTATCTTTATTGCACTCCATTTACATGGCTCATCATCTCTACTGCCCCTGCATATACAATTAAGGGCATTTCAGACTTGGGCTCCACCATAGGTCCTTCTGAGTGCAGCAAGATCTTCCTTTTTACCCATACATTGTCAATCTCTTGTACAATGGAAGAACGTCATTTTAAAATACTTACTAAGTGGTACCTTACCCCAGTGAGGCTGAATGGGATCCTCTCCTCAGTGTCAGATACTTGCTAGAGATGCACAGAGGTTGTGGAAACCTATATCCACATTTGAACGTCCTGTAGGTCAATTTATGATTTTTGGGCTCAGGTTTTGCAACTCTATAATAGGGTGTATGTAGCTACGGTGGATAATTCTGCCTCCTTGACTCTATTAACCTTGCTCCCATACTCCTTAACCAGGACTAAGAAATTGATTTTATGTTTTTTTCTTTTTACGGCTCGACAAGTGATAGCTAGACACTGGAAGTCTTCACGTCCCCCTTCTATAGTGCAATGGTTTGATGTTATTAATGAGATTATGCACATGGAAGAGTTGGTTGCAGATGGCAGTGGGTCAAGTTCTAAATCCACTCAGATATGGTTGGCTTGGATACTATATTAAGGACTCTATGGAAGAGACAAGGCTCTCTTCCTGAAATACATCTACTGATTAAATGTTCATTGCCATTTTTTATTTCTGGTTTTATATGGTGTTATATCTGTATCATATTTCAGAGGTGGGTGTACCCTGCAGTACAAAAATCTTCTTATTACTTTTCTTCCTTCCCCCTTTCTTAACTTCCTTCTCTATTGTGTATCCTTTATCTCCCTATGTTTCCTTTCTTTTCTCCTTTCTCCTATTTTTATTTTATTTTCTGGCTTACATGAGTATTAATGTTTCTCATTTATCAAATTTTCTCATTTTTTTTATTTTACACATAACTTTTTTTCTCAATAAAAGCAATTTGAACCATTCCATCAACCTATTTGCTCAGGAAACAAATAGTCCAACAGAAATGCCTAAAAACATGACTGCAGGGAGCTCCTTTACCATAGTCACTCTATTTAGTTACATAGTTACTTAGTAGGTAAGGTTGAATAAAGACACAGGTCCATCAGGTTCAACCTGTATAGTGTGTGTAGTGTGTGTGTGTGTGTGTGTGTGTGTGTGTGTGTGTGTGTGTGTGT